>NC_056749.1:203155424-203377924 GCF_019279795.1 Protopterus annectens
CTGACTGATAGTGTCATTTGGTTTTGGATTTAAGTTTAGTATGTCTATTTTGGCTTGTAGTGTATTAATTTCTTTGTCCCATTCTCTTGTTTTACTAATATACCGGCTTGTAACCCTTTAAGTAAGCCTATAGTGAATACTTCACCATTCATGTTTATTTCTAGTAAATTTTTGATCTCTTTAACATACCAATCCACAAATTAATTTATTTTAATAATGCATGCTGGAAATCTCCTGTGATATATTAAATTGTTAGTTTTTAAAATAATATTAAAGATTATAGCATTATGAACTGAAAATGGACATGAAATTAGTGACATTTCTATGACATGTGATAGATTATTCTTTGAGACAAAAAATGTATTAATATTTGTGTTCCATATCTATATGAATAATGGGTAAATTGAAGTGAGTTTGTTTTCTTTAGCTCATATATATATATATATATATATATATATATATATATATATATATATATATATACACAGACACAGACACAGACACACACACACACACACACACACACACACTTTAAATTCATTAGATTCACAAAATGTGTTGTGTTTGAATGAAGATGTGATTCTCTGCTTTCGATCTACAGTGGAATCTTTGTCTGATAAAATACAATTAAAATCACCAGCCATTATGACTTGACCTTTCATGTAATAGGCTATAGTGTCTAAGTAATTTTTTGTATCTTTGGCTCCAAACTCTGGAATCCAATAAGAGTTCACCAATTTATATAGTTTTCTGTTCCACTCAATTATAACAATGCTTAACATCATTGTTATCATCACAGATATATTTTACTTTAGACATTACTGGTGAGTTCTTCCATAAAATGAGGCTGCCTGTTCTTTTAGCTCAAAAGCCATGACCTGCTAAATCTCATCTTTATTAGGTAAATGTGTTTTCTGTAGAAATACTATTCGAGCTATATGTAATTGCAAGTATTTGAACAGACTCCTCCTCTTTATTGGATTATTCAATCCATTAATATTAATAGATATGTATTTAAAATCAGACATTTATATAAGAGAAAAAAAAACAAAGGTATAATGAAATCACATTTATGTACAGAACTTATTATATACTTAATATATATAACAATATGATATCTTCAGCTATGGACAAAGTTTTGAAGTGAATAAACAATTATCTAATGATATAACCCTAAAACATTCTACCATAGAATAACATATTCCTAGTTTGTTGAAAAAGATAAACAAACTCCCTCTCAAATTCTCCATTAGACTAATGCTTAGCTCATGCTTCTGATTCTTATTAATGTGTCTCATATTTTTATTGTGCATTATCTTAAAAAAGCCTGTCAGTGAGTTATTATGAATAAGAAAAGTTAAACAGGTGTTCAAAATCTTTATTATAAGTTGACCAAACATCTTTCTCTTTGCCTCACATTATTTCCCTGGTCTACTATAGGAAGAAACTCAGTTGTTGTTTCCATATTTATTAATTTATAGGTCAGATTATTTATATGTTTTATAGTTATACAGTTATTGATATGAAGTACCACCACTGCATCATGTACGACCAGGAGGATTCGAAACATATTATCTAGTTTAAGAAACTCAAAATTCATATGGTCAAGACCATATGTTCAACTTTTTGAAAACCAAATCTATGTTTCTGCAGGGTACAAGCCCCCACCTCACACTACCTGCAAATTATGCACCAACTCAGAAATCTCACTACAGTGAGAAAAACTATATCCCCCAATCCTCACTGTACCACAATCTACAAAGAAATATTTTAATGAGAAATTTACCCTTTTCTCCACTATAGTGCAATCTCAGAGTTGGTAACTATACGTTGTAGGGGGTAGTGCAAAAATGTAGAATTTTTTTTTCACATTTCAGTTTTCTGAAATTCGAACATATGATCTCGACCATATGAATTTCAAGTTTTTAAAACCAATAATATGACATAAACCTGATAAGGCACACTGGCTGTCCATTACTAACAGTGCCTCTTATCGACTAAGTACTCTGCTGTTTAAAATTCTAACACTCCCCTATGTTCTCCCCTCCTCCATTTAAAAGACTATGCCAAGTCAGGGAACAAAGTTATTTCCTTAGAAGCAATGAAGAAAACTCACTCACACAGGTCAGATCTAGATTCAGGCTTGCCATTGGTGAATAGGATTACCTCCAGACATAAAAAAGCTCAGAAGCTCTAGCATCATTCAAGAAGGATATTAACAAGTATTTGCAAAATGAATCTAAGCTCACCTGCTGACAAGATACTTGCTAAATGTTTGCAGTTTATCAAGCCATGTAGTCTGGAATGTTTGTTTGTCTTTTCGGCTTTTCCCAGTTAGGGGTCATCACAGCAGAACTCCGGTCCGCTAATGATTGTATTAATCCTAATTGTATATGTGGTAAATAAAGAAACTCTGACACTATGTAAATAGTCTGCTTAACACTAGAATCTAAAAAACGTATTATTGTAACCTTTTTACTTTAAAATATAATTACTACTATTTCTTTCTGCATCAGTCATCTTTTGCTCTATTTTAAGTATTTTACTATCAAACTTTCTGCAATTGGAATATGTATTACTATGCTGTATATACAGATTTATTTTCCTATTGGGCACTTGTACCAGAGTCATGACTAAAAAGGTGGGTAGACCAGCTCACTTACCCCGTTATCAAACTGAGATAAATAAATATTCATGGCTTGAAAAATCCTAGGCAGACTACACAGCCATGTAATGCACATAAGAGGTAGGTAAAGTACGTACTCACAGGGTTGGAAATAGTAAGACAAAGCAAACACATATATGAAAGACATAAAATATATGCTTTTTGGCAAATAGGAGGGATGACATCAAATGACCAGTCTGACTGAAGCAGTGGCAACTAAATCTATCAGCAAAGGGTTACAAGAGTTGCATATGGAACGCTTTATTGTCCAAGATCTTCCTGGGGCAAGACAGACGTGACCCCTGAACCTAACAGAGAAGAAATGAATACTAATGCACAGTTTATTAATAAGGGGCTTAATCATTTTGGTGCCATTAGTTTTGGATCTAAGGTTGTATTTGTATGTGGTTTAGGTCATTCTGTTGGCAAAGAAGGAGACATCTTCACACTTTAGAAGCTGAAATACAAAGGATATCGGTAAGAGTTCTGCCCCCTTTTTAACTGGAGTCCAGTCTGATGTTAATGAAACAGTTTCATTTCTACAAGTCTTTTGGTTTTCTAATACCATGACAAGAAGGGAACTCATTCCTAAGTCAGGGTATGATTTGAAGCTTATTAAAGTTCATGAAATTAGTATTGTTTCAATCTTTGATGTTAGCCAAAAGTGCTCTTTTGAGTACCCGCAATGTGCCCACAACTGACTCCTTCTGTAATTCATACAGATTTACATATATCAGTAGGATATCTAAATACAACTATAAATTCTTTTTTTTTATGAGATTCACTGCTCCTACAACTATTGAAACTGTCTGGATATCTTTCTTCCACACTGCTCTCATTTCTGTCTGCAAATCTTGATATTTTTATGACTTTGTGCCTCTATGTACATGAAGCACTAATTGCTAGGTTTATCAATTTCAGTGATCAGTGCTACTTTTTTGTTTTCTTTTCCAAGACTACTATATCTGGCTTTCTTCCATCTATTTTTTTAACTGTTGGCAGTGGATGATCCCATGTGACATAAACTTCATCATTCTCTATACTGCTTTGTGGTTCATGTTTCCAATGCTTCTCAGCTACTTCTGTATTGTAGTGTTTGCACAATCCCCAATGCAACAATCTTACCGCATTATTGTGCCTTTCAATCAATATGCAGGCCATCTCTTTTTTTTAATGACAAAACTGACATCTGTCCATTTCTCTTACATGTTCAATGGATTTTGTAAGTCAGTGTGTATGTAGTCCATTATCCTGTGCTGCCATTAACATTTCATCCCTTGGTTTCAATTCACCTCTCTTTAACCATTTCTGTGTCAAATCCTAATCAGCATGGGGTTGTTCCAAGAGATCTCTGTACTTGCCACTACATTTATGGCTTTTCCACATTTCTTTCTTTCTCATCTGATCCTTCTCCATACATTTTTTCTTTTGTTTTTGATGAATTCAGTTGCTGCCTGATTTTTGTCTACTTCTGGTTTGATTTCCATTCCCACATGCCCCTGAATACTAAACTAAGCAGAGAGGTCATCTTAGACTTCCTCTCCTCATGTTGCAAAATGTTCACTATGTTTGGATCAGACAAGGTCAGCAGATATGTATGCAGTCCCACAGTCACTGCTCTATACATGTAATCGATTTCAAGGAGGCCTGTACCTTCTTCAGAGTGTGGAAAGTTCACTACTAAATATCGAAATACCACAATCCTGACACTCTGAATACTGACACTCAGAATCTCCAGATTGCAGAATCTCGAAAACTGTGAATGGAGATTACCGTACAGTGTGGAATGGGAATGCTGCTGTTCTCTCCACTGTACAGCAATCTCAGAGTTGATATATTTAAGTTGCTTGTCCCCCTGCAAAAACGTTATTACTGATGGTTTTGTGTTTTAGTTTTTTTTTTTTTTTTGAGATTCCACAATCTCGAGATTCCGGTTGTCTGTAGTCAGAGTGTTGGGATTGTGGTATTTCAATATTTAGTAGTGAACCCAGTGTGAAATATATAATCTTGGCATACGTGGATTTTTTATATATCATTTGATAAGAATGAAGCATTTTTCTTGCTTTTCTGTCCAACTTATCCAATACCTTTTGGGATCAGTCAATCAAACTAAAACTGTTCATTAAAATAGAAACAGCAAATTGATTTATAGCTTGGACTTTATTCCTAGATGGTCTGCCATTGTTTCATGGTCACTGTAATGTAATTGATCCATTTAGGATGTATCTTATATATCTATAAACTCTCCTTTATCCATGAATGTGGGATAATGTCAAATGCTTTTTTTTTAATTTATCCGTACCATTCGTAGATTCTACCGCTTTTTACAATTCTCCATTATGGCTTTATTTAGTAAAAAATTATCCTTTGGTCCATATAACTTCCTTTTGTTGGCCTTTTGTTCTATTGCCATGATTGAATTGTCTTCTAAATCACAATAAACTCTGCATCAGTTCCAGTATATTGTTTGTAAATTGTCAAAAGGCAAGTTATTTGTTTATAGTTTTTAGGATGGCTTACAGGCTCAGTCTTAAGGAGGAATATTGTTTTTCCTGTTGTTAACAAGGCCAGTGTCTGTTCGGGATGTGCATGTAATTAGTTCTTCCTCAAGGCTAAATCTCTGTGTAAGGATGTTAATACTTTTAACCAAAAATTAGATACTGCATCCAGGTCCAGGGTTTTCCAATTAGGAACTTTTTCTTAGTTTTGTTTCACTTTATGTGGCCATTACTTCATCCCATTTCATATCCTGTTCATTTGAACTCCATACTGTTTCTTTTAATTTTTCTATCCATTCAGCATCTTTGTTCCATTCCACAGGGTCTTAACAAATATTTCTCCAAAATGAGTCTGTTTTTTTCTTTTTTGGTGCTGTTTCTATTCTTTTTGCTTTGTTTCCCAGTTATCTATAAAACATTTTGAGTCCTCAATGAATTGTTTATTTTGTATATTTTCTTTATATTTATCTGAACATCTTCTGTTTTTTCTACCTGTGCTGATATCTTTAATTTATTATTTGCAACAGTGTATGACAGCTCCTGGTCTAGTCTAATACTGTGTGTTGCTTTTATTACATCTATCTTTCTACGTATTTTTGTTGATCTATTCCCTCTTCTATATTCTTCTAACAGTGACACTTCTTGTCTTGACTGCTATATAGCTTTCACAATTCGATACTTCCATGATGGGATTTTATGTATTTATTTATTTATTTATTAATTACATCAGATAATAGAAGGTTGGATGAGAGCTTCCCAAACCAACAGCCAGTGGTTCCTTGCCTTCACACCCCATGGCTGCTGAGCCTTGCTATTCAGTTGCAACAAGGTCCCAACAATCTCAATCTAAGAAGCATCCTGCAAAAGATTAATTCAAGAAGCATCCTGAAAAATGTTAAAATATCCAAAGTACATTTTCTATTTGAGGACTGATAACTCCCTGTAATAGTTCGGTACAGACTTAAGTGCACACCACCAGAGATGCCAGCAACTCAAAGTCCCCTATCACATAGTAGTCCTTATTTTAGTTTTATTTCTTTTTTCAGTTCTATCTCCACAACCCATTCCTGGTACTCCTTCTGCTCATTTCCCACTAACACTCTCCTTTTAGTATCTAACTCTGTATTAACAACATTATTAACTATATGTACCCCTTCAGTGACTACTGTTAAGCTTACTCAGCTTATCCAATTAGGCCTTCACAATCCTGCCTTTCCAAATTGTGTTCACTTTTTACTGACAGTTTTACTTGTACTGCGTGCATGCTGAGGACTGGTGCTTACTTCCTCTCAAGATGTACTGCTACCCCCCCCCCCTCTGTATTTCTGTTGCAAAGTTTTTAGGTTGCCTGTGGTTACGGAAGCCATCTTTGAAACAGTCCCTCTTACTGAGCAGCCCTGACTACAGTGTGCAGTACACTGTAAGTTGGCTTTCAACTTCTAAGACATTATTATGCTGTTTTGTTAATGTTCGGAGACTCTCTCCATCATACATGAAAACATATTGCTGTTTGCTTTTATAGTCTAGGAGCCATAGCAACTTGACAGGTTTTAGTGTTCAGGCATTTTTACCTATTGCTGATGCCCTTAGGACATTGCTTTTGGTCTAGAGAATTATACCTTCTTTTTAATAGCGTAGCATTCAAGTGTTTTATGTTAATTTTTGCTGTACCAGTACAGGCTTTAGCGTTCAAGTATTTTTATCTATTATTAATGCCCTAATGTTGTTGCTTTTGGTCTAGGGCATTATACCTTCTTTAGTAGCTTAGTGTACAAGTGTTTTGTGATATTTCTGATGTTTGCTGTACCAGTAATATACTTATTTTATCAACTGATTTGTATGTAGTTGCTGATATTTCTACTCTAGGATTCATCACTGCTGTTAACATTGCAGAGTGGGTTTCCTTTCTTATATGTAATGACCCTCTGATAAACATGTATTCATAGGCAGATTTTTTTTTCCCTTTTTCTACTATTGCTTAGTGTGCAAGCCTAGTTAAGCTTGCATTTACTTCTATATAATTTACCTGTGATATACAAGTGTTTATTGGCTACTGTCTGCTAAAGCTTGACTTTCTGAACTGCTACTTTGGTAACTTCTACTGCTGATAAACTCCAATCCATATTGCTTTATAGCCTCTAAACCTGGCTTCACATTGTTGAGGGAATTTAGCTTATAATGACACATTGTTCTGGCCAATAGTATGATCAAGGCCTTAGTTATTGTCACTGGCTGAAACCTCCTCAGCTCAGTGCCTGTATAACCTGTGGTGTACTACATTAGTATTGTTTATTAGTATACAGTCTAACTATGTAGCGTCACTAAGTATTTTGTAGTCAGTTAGAGAATTGTACTATAAAACTGTTTTTTCATTGAACATTTTAAATGCTTTACTTTGTTCCCTGCATATGTGTTTCTAACTGGCTGAGTCTGTATGACTCCCCAGGTGTTCTCATGCTCTAGTTTAATGTTTTTCTACCTACAGTTATTTTTGTTGTTGCCTGTATCTCTTCTCTCACTCAACTTACCGGATCTCTTCCTAATACTTCACCCTTTCCTTTTTACCTTCTAGCTTCCCAAGCCACCAGCCAGTGGTTCCTTGCCTTCACACCCTACAGCTGCTGAGCCTTGCTATTCAGCTGCAACAGGGTCCCAACAATTTCAGTCTTAGAAGCATCCTGTAAAAGATTAATTCAAGAAGCATCCTGCAAAATGTTAAACTAACCAAAATATGTTTTCTATTTGAGGACTAATAATTCCCTGTAATATTTTAGTACATAATTAGTGCACACCACCAGGAAAGCCAGCATCTCAAAGTCCCCATCACATAGTAGTCCTTATTTTAGTTTTATTTCTTTTTTCAATTCTTTCTCCTCATCCCATTCCTGGTCCTGTAAGTTGTAATCCCCCTTCTGCTCACTTCTAACACTCTCATTTCAGTATCTAACTTTGTATTAGCAGCTTTATTATTTACTATATATACACCTTCAGCGACTACTGTTAAGCTTACTCAGCTTACCCATTCAGGCCTTTACAATCTTGCCTTTCCAAATTGGGTTCAATTTTTGCTAATAGTTTTATTTGTACTGCATGCATGCTGAGCACTGGTGCTAGCCCACTCTGTTCACCCTCGTTCTCTTACCCTACCCCAATTCCCACTCACCCCCTCTTTCTTTACATTTATACTTCCTCTAATGACTCCCATTAATTATTCCACACCAACACAATTGCTGGATATAATTAAGTCTCCACAGACTCCACCCCTTCCCTCTACTCCTACCTATCTAATCTTACACTCTGTTCAAAATGACTTCTGCCAATACCCTGCATAGCCTAACATTATTACTTTTCCTAATTATCCACTCTGCTTTCTTAGTCCTGCTAATTTAATCTACCTCCACACCTACCACCTTATATACATCACCACCAACTTCCTCCACCCAAACCTTACCATCATATGTCAGCACAGTTATTCTAATATCTCACCCTCTTTATTTGTAGGCTTCATCCTAAATACAGACAAATTAAAAGTATCCCCCACCATCAGCAAACTAAAATTATTCCCTTTACATCTCCCTAAACCCCTTTCAAAAAGCAATCAACCATATACTATTATTCACCTTCTTCTTATCTTAAAAGAATGCAGAGATATTCATCCCAGTCCTGGTCCAAATAAACCTGTAATACCCACCTTAGCTCCTAAAAATCAACATCTTTATTTAATAACAATATACTCATGCAGTATTTGTAATAAAATTACTGAATTTCAGGTCTGGCTGACTACTCTCACCCTTGATATCGTAGCAGTAACTAAGACATGACTAAAACCACACATTGCTGACACTGAAATTCTTCCAACAGGGCATAACATCATTCACTCTGACAGACTTCACAAAAAGGGTAAGGGGCATAGTATTAATTTATCAAAACTTCGTAACAATTACAACCTACCTCAAAGCAGTCCCTTCTTTTGGTAACCTTGATATTTTACTTACATCCCTTCATATGAACAAAAATAAATATCTGTCTATTGCCATACTTTACATTCTACCAGGCTACAACATTCCTATTCTTGAAGATTTCTTATCCCGGATAAACTACAATATCTCAGAAGAAACCATTAACCTGGGAGACACCAACATTAATGGGCAAAATCTAACTTCCAACTCTCCAGTCAACAGTATAAATTTACATAGCTTCACACAGCTTAGTACAACTCCTACCCACAATCTATCCACACCTTCAGAATCTACCTTAGATTGGATACTAGTGTCCCACCCTCAGAATTACTCAAACTCAGGCGCCCTACCTAACATACTAAGTGACCACCTACCAGTGTATACCCATGGAACTTGCACCCAAATAACCAAAACACACTCCTTCACAACATTTAGGAATCTCACCCACTTTGACCACACCCCTTTCATAAACATATTAAAGGCACAAAACTGGATCCCACTAACAACTCTTCCCCTAGATGATGCCGTAAATTACTTTAACAAACTCTTTCTAGAAACCCTTAATAACTGAGCCTCTATTCAAACCAATTGGACTAAAGTTAACCAAGCCCATTGGTTAACAAAACAGACCAAACAACATCTCCTTCACTGAGCCAGAGCATGGAAACAATGGCAAAATAATAAATCACAACAAAACAAGATTAACTTCAAGCAACTTAGGAATAAAGCCAAGAAACTATTCATACAAGACAAAAAAGTTACTTTTCCTCTAAGATAACCACCTTAAATAACAACCCAAAAAAGTTCTTGAAATCTGTCTCCTCTCTACTTAATCCTGGCACATTACAAAACCAATCTCCCTCACCTGATACACTCATTTTATCACTACCATTCAAAAACTAATCTAAACTTTACCAGCTAACATAAACTTAAACTCCCAGGACACAAATAGTTCTATACATAACAACACCACATTCCCTTCCTCAAACACTTATAACAATACTCATACAACCACTTACTTTACAATTCAACTAGCACCCATCACTCTTATACTCAAACTCCTAACCAAATTAAAACCCTGCTCTCTATCACTGATAATCTACCTCCCAGGTATTTACAACTTGCAGCAAAAGCAATCACATTAAAGTTAGCACTCTTATAAATTGCTCCATTTCAGAATGTTATGTCCCCCACTTGTGGAAAAAATGTATTATAACTCCATTACATAAAGGTGGAAATTCCCATGACCTCTCTATCAGCCTATCTCTATACTCTCTCCATTACCAAAAATCTTAGGAAAATGTGTACAAATTCAACTACTTAAATACCTCTCAGACAATGACCTTCTTGCCCCCACCCAACATAGTTTCCACCCTGATCACAGCACTATCACAGCCCTTTTCTCTTTCATTGATACTGTAAACAAAGCCATTTATGCTGGTCTCCCTACTACTTATCTTACTGGATCTATCAAAGACATTCGATACAGTGTCACATACCAAACTGCTAAACCGAATAGCAAAGCTAGGTTGCTCCCCCAATTCTCTTTCTTGGTTCTCCTGTTACCTAAACAATAGGGTACAATCAGCCAAATGACAAAATGAACAATCAAAGTATCAGGTATATAATATAGGAGTCCCACAAGGATCCATTCTAGGGCCACTACTCTTTAATACATTCAACGATCTTCACAAACTTCCAAAGTAGGCTTTTCCAAAATGCTGATGATTCTACCATCATATCAACCTCTAATAATTTCTCAGACCTCCTTACAGCCACACAAAATGCATTCACAACCATAGACACCTGGCTAAACAATGCACAACTATTGTTAAACCCCCCAAAAAACAAACTCTTACTTTTCTCAACAAAACCACCAGCTAACGATTTCAGAATCTTTTCACTAGCTAATACAGAAGTCAAAATTGTGAGGCTGGCAAAATTACTGGGCATTACAATGGATAATAAACTCACTTTTGAGCCATGTATTCTCAACACAATAAAGAAAATTCACTTTAATCTACGCAAACTTTGCAGTCACAAACTCTACCTAGACAATCACACGAGAACAAAACTGGCCAGTACCTTACTTATCCCTTCTCTTCTATATCGAGTGCCATTTTTACTAACCTTCACTCATCTCTTAGCAACAAACTCCAAACCTGCTATTAAAAAATAGCTAAATTTGCCTCAGGCAAGCCTAATCACACACATCATTGCCATGCAATCTCAGAATTGAATTGGCTCAAATTTTCCCACTACCTCATTTATCCTCAACTGACTCTAGCCCACAAAATAATTTTTAAACCCAACAGCTGCCCAGCACTGCACCCCATCCTACATACTTATAGTCCAACCCAAACTCTTAGATCCTCCATCAAACAGCTTTTAAATATTACCAAACCCAATAAAAGAGCTGGACAAAGTCTATACTCCCATAGCATTGCTAAACTATGGAATACCTTATCCTCCCACATGACTCAAATTGACTGTTTAAAAACCTTTAAATCAGCTTTAAAAAACCATTACCTCAATAATCCCTCTTACCCCTGCAATACAAACAATAAGCCACATTAAACCTGTTCTTTAATTTAATGTATGTGTAATATCATAAAGCATATTCAATATTGGTTGGCAACTAATGTGTGTGTCATATATTGTTGTGTAAAAGTTTTGCTTTAGTGTACGCGCTGAACTGTACTGTAATATTTATTTCCCTTTAAATGTACTGTAATATGCTACTTCAATGTTATTTTTTGTTAAATTTGGTACTTTGTACAAATTGTTTGTGGAGCTTTTCTCCCCAGGTCTCCACTGAAAATGGGTTTCTGACTCAGTGGACATTCCCAGTCAACAAATGTCAGTAAATAATAATAAATAAATTCCTATGACATAACCTCTTCAGCTGCATCCTGTGTCATTTGTTGAGCCTTCATATGGGAATTCAATTAGCCCATCAGTTCACAACATTACCTGTATCACTGTCACCACGGTTTCCTGCTCCTTCCCTTGCCATACAGCTTCAGTTGAGCACTTCTACTGGTTTCCTACCAAAGGCTCCAGAACATCATCATGTGGCAAGTGATCCGATGTTTCCCATTCTACCTCTTTCTCCTTAATTTGGGACATCATTGTTCCATCATGCTGTGACGTTACCGGAGCTGGATGTTTTACACCAAACCCTTCTCTTCATTTTTAATCCATAACTTCACTTTCCATTTCTTTAAATTCTCCAATAATAATACTCTTTTCTTCTTTACCCCTTCATTTTATTATGTTTTGCTATGTGAAATTTTCCATATCCAGGTGCCTTTGCCTTTATTTTTCCTCAGACATCATTGGTGATGCTATTTCAATTGATTAGTTTTGCTTTCTCCTTTGCATAAATATTGCACCATAACAAATTGCTTTTTCTTTCCCATTTCCATATTTATTCTTCAGATATCTCCTGCTCCACCTGTTTCTTCTTAATTAGGGAACTCATTGTTCCATCATGCTGTGACATGACCTATGCTAGACTTTCTACACTAAATCCTTCACTTTGCAGATATCCCATAACTTCAGTTTCTATTTTATTTTTAACTTCTGCCTTACTAATCTTCTGTTCTACATTCCCTGTTTATGATATTATTTTTTTGTATTGTGAAATTTTCCATATCTGGGTGCCCTTGCCAGTATTTTTCTTCAAATATCTTTGGAGTTGCTTTTGGTGTTGATTAGTTCGGCTTTCTCCTTTGCATAACTGTTGTACCATATCAGCTCTATTTTTATTTCCAATGTCCATATTTCTTTTTTATACCTTTCAAAAATCTCTGAATTTTGCTATTTAGATTTTGACACTTCCTCTGTTGTATCTTTTTCCAGGCTGCCCAAAGTTTCTTCATCTATGTAATGTTTTTCATGGATTTGTTGTACTAATAAACATAAAGTTTTATTTGAAGCTTTTGACAGTTTTTCTTGTGCAAATATTTTTCTTTCCTCTAATGTGTCTCAGTTTTTGAATATCTTCTTTCTGGAAATTCTTGTCTTCTTGCATACAGTAACAATATATAATTAATGCAAAATTTCTTCTTTATCCACAATACACCATTCTATCATCTTCATAGGTCTTTTTTGGCCTATCAGTTTTGATGATTTTTGTGGAATACTACTTCCTTCTACAACAGGGAGACCATCCACCCCCTGAGCCCGGCCTAACTTTAGTGTCCAATTTATTGTAATATTCCCTGTCTACTGTTATTATGTTCTTTTTCTTCTCTATTTTACCTTAGTTCTCTTATTTATAGTTTTATCTTTTTTACATTTTCCCAACTGTTACTGTTTACCTTATATGCACTCACTCTCCATAGCTGACTCCTGGGCTTTCTGATAGTTTTTTATAAGCTCTCTGCTTCCCATGGCTCAGCCTGCTTCACTCAGGCCTCACTTCACTAACAACATTAACCTCTATGGTTTCTCCCAACTAATTACTACTCCCTCTCATTTAAACAAGCTGGAAAACACTGGCTGTACACTGGACTGGATCCTTGCCTCCAACCCTCACCTCTACTACAACCTTTCTCCACTTCTAGATACCTTAAGTGACCACCTCCCCATCTGTATCCAAAGATAATCCCTGAAACAGTGATAAAGAGGAGTCCTGACAGCCAAGAACAAGCACGAAAGTGAATGACAACTCAATAAATGAATAAATTCACTTATTTATTTACACAAATAAACGTCTATTTGTGTAAATAAAGAAGTGAATTTATTCATTCATTGAGTTGCCATTCACTTTCGTGTTTTTTCTTGACTGTCGGGACTCCTCTTTATTGCTGTTTCAGTGGTGCATTTGGATCCAAAGATAATCTCCCCAATTGCTCAAATCCCAACATTACAAAGACTGCCACAAACTCTCTAACTTCAACCCTGATATCTTTAATCATATACTCTCCTCAATTAACCTGTCCTTCCTCTACAGTCTCTTTCTCTAGAAGAAGCCGTTCTTAAATTCAATAGCATATTTCTCAACACCCTCAAATCTCTTGCCCCCATCAGAAAAATTAGAATGAGATGAAATGTTGCCCCCTGGTAAACACAAGATATTTGCACCCTCATGCACAAATGGGATACCGCCTAGAAAAAGTGGCAAAAAAACAAAACCCCCTCTAATCTCAAGTGCTACAAGGAATTACATAATCTGACAAAAAAAAAAAGTCAACCAGGACAAAAAATAACTTCTATTTCAAGCCACTTGAAAATCCCCACTCGAACACCAAAAAATTCTGGAATATTGTCCAACTATTACATCCAGGGAACCCAAATCATTCCCCTAGTGGCCCTGCCTTGTACACTGCTACTATTTAAAACTCCTTCTTCATAGACTCTATTCAGAAATTAACTAAAAAAAACCATAGGTACCTACTCCTCTATCCCACCCTTTCGTCTTCACCTATACCATCTTTCTCCCTTAATCCTGTCTCCACTACTTACATCAGAGCACTTCTCAGTAAACTCAAAACATGCTCTCCTTGATAACTTACCACCTCTATTCCTTAAACTAGCAGCAAAAGCCATCAGATATCCTGTGTCTATATTAATAAAAAGATCAGTCCAGAAACACTCAGTAAGTTCTGTCATACCCCTCCATAAAGAGGGAAACTCCACTGACCCCTCTAATTTCAGGTCAATTGCTATACTATCTCCCTTATTAAAGTTTCTGGAAAAATGCATCCATAAACAGCTCCTTGCCCATCTACTACAGGAAAATCTCCTCACCCCTCCTCAACACGGTTTTCACCCAAATCATAGTACATCTACAGCACTAACATCTTTTATACAGAATATCTCTAAATCTCGAGACAACAACAAATTAGTCTCATGACTCTTTCTTGACCTGTCTAAGGCCTTTGACACTGTCTCCCACAATCTACTTCTGTCCAAACTATCTAACCTTAATCTCTCCAACTCAGCTATTGCCTTGTTCTTTAGTTACCTCTCGAACCAACTTTAGTCTGTTAGATGGCTCTCTGCATCTTCTCCTTTCCTCCCAGTCCACACTGGAGTTCCCCAAAGCTCCATCCTTGGACCTGTCTTATTCAACATTTTCATTAATAACCTCCATCTCTTCATTCCTCTTTCTTCCTTAATACAATATGCTGATAACTCTACTATCATTTCTGTCCCTCACTCAATAATCTCTGCACTCTGTTGAAAAATGGCTTACATCCAACCAACTCCTACTAAACCCTAATAAAACGAAACTCCTCCTATTCCTTCCAAAATCTCACCAACACCTCAAATCTTACTTCTCTGTCTCCTCCCTTAACAACACATTTATCAAAGTTGAACCTCACACTAAACCACTTAGGGTCATCACTAACGATCAACTTAAATTCGATCTTCACATCCAAAACTGCATCAAAAAGACACATAAAAAAATGGGCTTACTTTATAGAAACAGAAGATTCCTCTCAAACCAATCTAAAGTTTTACGTGCTCAAGCCTACCTTCTTCCCACCCAACTAATATGCTGCCCCTATCCTTACTAACCTTCAAACAAATCTCTTAACCAGACTTGAACAAACTTACAATAAAGTAACTAGATTTGCTGCCAATTTACCCTATTGCTCTCACCGCTGCCTGTCACTAAAAAATATACGCTGGTTCAAGCTACAACATCAACTCCTTCTGCCTCAGCTACTTCTGGCTCACTCCATCCCAAACCAACCTCATTCCTGTCCTGCCCTCTCAACACTCATCAGTCCCTACACTCCTAACCATACACTCCACAGCTCTGACCAACACCTCCTCCTGATTTCCATATCCAAGTCTACCACAGGAAAACTTCTCTATGATTAATCAGAAGCTAAAACTTGGAACAAACTCCCTCTTTCTTTAAGATCTATCTCTAACTTAAACTGTTTCAAAAACTTTAAAGGAACATCTAAAAAATTCCTGGACCTGCTCTTGCACTCACCCCTCTTAATTCCACTTGACCTCTTTCCCAATCCCTCTTCTTTAAATGTCTGTTTCACTCCATCTTTCTTCATCCTTCCTACCCCAATATCTATTATACCTGACATATCTTATCTCCTGTTAATTCTCTTCCTCTCTTTTTCCTTCCCTCTACTTTACCAATCTCCTGCTTCATAATTGTTAGCAACTGCATTTCTGGTTCAGCTTATGATATAACTTTATTCTTAACTGCTTTATTACTTGTAACTTTACTCCTACTAAATCTATGTCCTAATGATCTTACTATCAGGAAATATCGTTAACTTGTTTGTTAGCCACATTTATTGCATGTTTTGCTTTTTCTTATTGACATGTATTTTTTTTATTTGCATTTTTTTCTTCTTATGTAATATTTTTATCATTTGCTTATTTTCATGCAATGTTCATTTCGAGCTTTTCTCCTCGGGTCTCCACTGAAAATGGGCATCTGCCCAGTTGGACTAACCCGGTTAACAAATGTCAAACAAATAAATAAATGCTTTGTAGGAATGTTTCCATGTCTTGAGGATTCTACACTGCCATTTTTCCAGCCCTGGCACCAGTGCACACACCAGGATTGGACACTTTTGTTTATCCTGGGACTTGTGCGCCCAGATGTCTTTTTTTATTTTTAACCTACCTGTCAATGATATATGTTATATAAAATACAGTCTATATATATCAGTGTCATCTTGCTGAGATGTTGTGAAAACGGGCCCATCACATGAAGGTACTCACCAAGACTTGAGGCGACTTCACTTCCAGCAAAACCTCTCCTCTCCTTTTCTTGCTGATTTCATCATCTCTTTATTCAGACCCCCTCCTCTCTCCATTTGAATCTCTCATAACTCCATTCAGACCCAGTAGCTTCTCAATGCCACTGTAATGAAGCCACAGATTCTACAACAGGTAGTCTGGAAACATGTTAGCTTCTTTCTGGGATAATAAAACAGTAAGTCTTATTATACATTCAAGCTAAGAGAGCAATATACCTTTATCTACAGCATTCTTAGATTTGGTGGACAACAAATAAGTTAAAATTCATGCCCAAATGACCAGTTTGGTTGTTTTGACTTGACACAGTTTGGTGTCCCAATGTTGATGTGGTTTTCATAACCGAACACTTCATATGCCTCTTTAGAGTTCTATATAAATAATGGATGAAGTCCGCATCACTACAGGCCACACACCCATGCAATGTACCCAGCATTCCATTGGCCTTTGAGCCTGCATCCTCATACTGTACAACAAAATTCAGGCTGCAGAAGAACTAGGACATTGAGAACTTTCTTCTTCAACACTTTGTACTGTATTAACATAAAGGCATCACTTTACCACAGTGCATCATTTCCTTTTTTATTTTACTGGTACCAAGATCCAATATGCCATCTGTTTACCTTCATAATTCCCTCCACCTTGACTAAAGCCACAGTTCTAGCTGAAGAAAAGCAATCCCAAAGCATGATACTGCCACCACCATGCTTCACCATGGAGATGGTGTTTTTATTGGTGATGAAAAGTGTTGTTTTTGCACCAAACATACCTTTTGGAATTGTGGCAAAAGGTTCAGCCTTGGTCTCATCAAACCATAACTCATTTTCCTACATGCTTTTGGGAGACTTGATGTGTTATTTTGCAAATTTTACGTGGATGTTTTTCTGTAAGAAAAGGCTTCCGTCTTGCAACCCTACCCCATAGGCTAGATATATGGAGAATACGGGAGATTGTTGCCACATGTAGTACACTACCAATACTTGCCAGAAATTCCTGCAGTTCCTTCAGTGTTGCTGTAGGTCTCTTGGCAGCCTCCCTGACCAGTTTTCATGTTGTCTTCATCAATTTTGGAGGTCAGTTCTTTGCAACATCACTGTTGTCCCATATTTTCTCCACTTTTTGATGGCTGTCTTCACTGTGTTCCATGGTATATCCAATGCTGTGGAAATATTTTGTAACCTTCCCGACTGATACCTTCCAACAATGAGATTCCTTTGTTGCTTTGTAAGCTCTATGTGAACCATGGCTTTTGTAGCAGGCAACTGAGTAAATGTCAGGAGAATCCTACTAGGACAGCTGAACTTTATTTGGGGTTAATTAAAGTCTCTTTTTGATGGCAGGTGTGTACCCAAGAAGACTGAATGCTGTAATTAAAAAGGTGCTTCAACAAAGTATTAGTTTAACAGTGTGCACACTTATGCAACCAGCTTTTCTTTTTTATATTTTTCCCCCAACAGATTTGTTTGTTTTTCAATTGAATTGTACAGGTTATAGGTCACATTAAACATGGGAAAATTTCAAAATGATTTATTGTGGTCTCTTTTTTATATCACATAAACCTGGCATTTTAACAGGTGTGCACACTTTTTATATCCACTGTATATTAGTGAAGAAGCACCCACTTGATTGCCAAATATTCACTCTTAAAAGTGGAATGCTTGCTTTCTGCTCAGACATACAACTAAGAAAACATGGGGTGTACTTCCCATTAAAGATCTGTGGTAGCACTGCCTATAAGCATACTGCCAATGTATCAGCATAGACCAGACAGGCCAAGCCAAGTCAAGCTCTGAGTATAACTGTCAGAAAAATATGTATTAATGTGTGTATGCTTAATGCTAATTAGAAGCTAAATGAGTTAACACGTTTTTCATTCTATTTTATATGCACTGTTTTATATATAAATTGAGTTTCATATGAGACTGAAAAGATGCTTTTTGAAACTGCAGTGTGCTTTCTGAAACTTGCAAGATGCCCTCTGACCTAGTAATTGCTAGCACAGCAATATTCATGTTTATGCCTTTTGGAAATGTACTTGAGAAGCAGGTGCTTATCTGTTAGGTCAGGAGTGAATGAATGAACAATGCTATATCCTGTAAATGTAATGATTCTAAACAATCAGCTCTTGTTCAAGTATGAAGAACAAAAAGTTTCAGGGCATGTCCTAATGATCTTACTATCAGGAAATATCGTTAACTTGTTTGTTAGCCACATTTATTGCATGTTTTGCTTTTTCTTATTGACATGTATTTTTTTTATTTGCATTTTTTTCTTCTTATGTAATATTTTATCATTTGCTTATTTTCATGCAATGTTCATTTCGAGCTTTTCTCCTCGGGTCTCCACTGAAAATGGGCATCTGCCCAGTTGGACTAACCCGGTTAACAAATGTCAAACAAATAAATAAATGCTTTGTAGGAATGTTTCCATGTCTTGAGGATTCTACACTGCCATTTTTCCAGCCCTGGCACCAGTGCACACACCAGGATTGGACACTTTTGTTTATCCTGGGACTTGTGCGCCCAGATGTCTTTTTTTATTTTTAACCTACCTGTCAATGATATATGTTATATAAAATACAGTCTATATATATCAGTGTCATCTTGCTGAGATGTTGTGAAAACGGGGCCCATCACATGAAGGTACTCACCAAGACTTGAGGACGACTTCACTTCCAGCAAAACCTCTCCTCTCCTTTTCTTGCTGATTTCATCATCTCTTTATTCAGACCCCCTCCTCTCTCCATTTGAATCTCTCATAACTCCATTCAGACCCAGTAGCTTCTCAATGCCACTGTAATGAAGCCACAGATTCTACAACAGGTAGTCTGGAAACATGTTAGCTTCTTTCTGGGATAATAAAACAGTAAGTCTTATTATACATTCAAGCTAAGAGAGCAATATACCTTTATCTACAGCATTCTTAGATTTGGTGGACAACAAATAAGTTAAAATTCATGCCCAAATGACCAGTTTGGTTGTTTTGACTTGACACAGTTTGGTGTCCCAATGTTGATGTGGTTTTCATAACCGAACACTTCATATGCCTCTTTAGAGTTCTATATAAATAATGGATGAAGTCCGCATCACTACAGGCCACACACCCATGCAATGTACCCAGCATTCCATTGGCCTTTGAGCCTGCATCCTCATACTGTACAACAAAATTCAGGCTGCAGAAGAACTAGGACATTGAGAACTTTCTTCTTCAACACTTTGTACTGTATTAACATAAAAGGCATCACTTTACCACAGTGCATCATTTCCTTTTTTATTTTACTGGTACCAAGATCCAATATGCCATCTGTTTACCCACTTCAAGCTGCACTAGGTGATTGTGGACGCTACTTCTGAAGTTACTGTCACTGGCAGTTAGGTGAACTTTATTCTTTAGTTTCACTGTAATGACTAACAAGATGAACAGGTATGATTCTGACACCAAACCATGTGGCAACCTATTAACCACTAGCTTCTCAGTCTGTAATCGCTTCCCCAATAAAACAACCCCTGCATGAATTGCTACCAGTGCTGCAAGTATCAAATAAGTTCCATTCAACTGTGCCATCATTCTGCCCTAAATCATCATTCCTAATATGGAGGGAAGGATGGCCAGCCTGTAATTACTCAGTGCTTTCACTTAATCCTTCCAAGTATGGAGGTAAAGGTGGCTAATCTGTAATTACTCAGTTATTATACATAATCCTTCCTAGTATACTGTAAGGGTGGCTAATCTGTAATTACTCCATTCTTTCACTTTATTCTTCCTGGTATGGAGGCAAAGATGGCTACCCCCCCCCCCCCATAATGGGGTTAAGCCATGATGACTAACCTGTAATTACTCAATTTCTTAACATAATCCTTCCTAGTATGGAGGTAAGAAGGAGAAGGTTCTGAATGAATAAAACACCACAGAAGCTGTACTGTCACCTGAACAGCTTACAATGAAAAAGGAAGGAGAGGCCATGAGACAAAGGTCTCAAGTTACAGCAATATAGTCCTGTTTACAGCAACACTCTATTTACCTTTTGACATTTTTGCATTATTTTTAGTACCACCCTGGCAAGAGCCAACATATTATGTTACAACTGATTCCACCCAGCTTGAAACCTTTGGTTTTAGGTCAACTAGATAGGCCTTGAGCCATTGGAAGGCCATCTGCCTTGTGGTAGACCAAACCTGCGTTTTACCATGAATTTAAACTGTTAAAAAGTAGAGTGCCATTCTACATAATTTTGTGTTTCTATCCTTTTGTATCTTCAAAAATATTGGAGGGGACATGGCTTGTGACAAATGTAAATTCTTGGCTGAGGCAATAATACAGTTGATATAAGAAGTGTACATAACCCTGTTAAAATGCCAGCTTTTTGTGATATAAAAAATGAGACCACAGTAAATCATTTCAAAACCTTTCCCACCTTTAACGTGACCTATAACCTGTACAATTCAATTGAAAAACAAACAAATCTGTTAGGGGAAAAAAATATAAAAAATAAAAAAAACGTACAATACACTGGTTCCATAAATGTGCACACCCTTAAACTAATACTTTGTTGTAGCACCTTTTGATTTAATTACAGCATTCAGTCTTCTTGGGTAGGAGTCTATCAGCATCGCACATCTTGACTTGGCAATATTTGCCCACAATACCTTGCAAAAGCGTTCAGATTGCAAGGGCATCTCTTGTGCACAGCCCTCTTCAGGTCACCCCACAGATTTTCTATTGGATTTAGGTTTGGGCTTTGGCTGGGCCTTTCCAAAACTTTAATCTTCTTCTGGTGAATCCATTCTTTTGTTGATTTGGATGTATGCTTGGGGTCATTGTCATGTTGAAAGGTGAAATTCGTATTCATCTTCAGCTTTCTAGCAAATGCCTGAAGGTTTGGGGTCAAAAGTGACTGGTATTTGGAACTATTCATAATTCCCTCCACCTTGACTAAAGCCACAGTTCTAGCTGAAGAAAAGCAATCCCAAAGCATGATACTGCCACCACCATGCTTCACCATGGAGATGGTGTTTTTATTGGTGATGAAAAGTGTTGTTTTTGCACCAAACATACCTTTTGGAATTGTGGCAAAAGGTTCAGCCTTGGTCTCATCAAACCATAACTCATTTTCCTACATGCTTTTGGGAGACTTGATGTGTTATTTTGCAAATTTTAGCCGAGCGTGGATGTTTTTCTGTAAGAAAAGGCTTCCGTCTTGCAACCCTACCCCATAGGCTAGATATATGGAGAATACGGGAGATTGTTGCCACATGTAGTACACTACCAATACTTGCCAGAAATTCCTGCAGTTCCTTCAGTGTTGCTGTAGGTCTCTTGGCAGCCTCCCTGACCAGTTTTCATGTTGTCTTTTCATCAATTTTGGAGGGACGTCCAGTTCTTTGCAACATCACTGTTGTCCCATATTTTCTCCACTTTTTGATGGCTGTCTTCACTGTGTTCCATGGTATATCCAATGCTGTGGAAATATTTTGTAACCTTCGCCTGACTGATACCTTCCAACAATGAGATTCCTTTGTTGCTTTGTAAGCTCTATGTGAACCATGGCTTTTGCTGTAGCAGGCAACTGAGTAAATGTCAGGAGAATCCTACTAGGACAGCTGAACTTTATTTGGGGTTAATTAAAGTCTCTTTAATTGATGGCAGGTGTGTACCCAAGAAGACTGAATGCTGTAATTAAATCAAAAGGTGCTTCAACAAAGTATTAGTTTAACAGTGTGCACACTTATGCAACCAGCTTATTGTACGTTTTTTTTATTTTTTATATTTTTCCCCCAACAGATTTGTTTGTTTTTCAATTGAATTGTACAGGTTATAGGTCACATTAAACATGGGAAAATTTCAAAATGATTTATTGTGGTCTCTTTTTTATATCACATAAACCTGGCATTTTAACAGGGGTGTGCACACTTTTTATATCCACTGTATATTAGTGAAGAAGCACCCACTTGATTGCCAAATATTCACTCTTAAAAGTGGAATGCTTGCTTTCTGCTCAGACATACAACTAAGAAAACATGGGGTGTACTTCCCATTAAAGATCTGTGGTAGCACTGCCTATAAGCATACTGCCAATGTATCAGCATAGACCAGACAGGCCAAGCCAAGTCAAGCTCTGAGTATAACTGTCAGAAAAATATGTATTAATGTGTGTATGCTTAATGCTAATTAGAAGCTAAATGAGTTAACACGTTTTTCATTCTATTTTATATGCACTGTTTTATATATAAATTGAGTTTCATATGAGACTGAAAAGATGCTTTTTGAAACTGCAGTGTGCTTTCTGAAACTTGCAAGATGCCCTCTGACCTAGTAATTGCTAGCACAGCAATATTCATGTTTATGCCTTTTGGAAATGTACTTGAGAAGCAGGTGCTTATCTGTTAGGTCAGGAGTGAATGAATGAACAATGCTATATCCTGTAAATGTAATGATTCTAAACAATCAGCTCTGTTCGAAGTATGAGAACATGTGCAGCTGCAGTAGCTTAGAGATAATGTAGACAAAGGATTATTAGAGAAATTAACTGCTAGCTTTGTGCTTGAATTAACCATAGTACCTTGAATGATAACATTGCATGTATCTAACCGGTGGTAATCAAGGCCACGTTGTCAATAAGTGATGATGAAAAGACTTGTGATTTGTTACGTCAGCTTGGTAGGAAATGTCTTATTAGAAAGTGTATAAAAATGAAAGTATTTCCTGTTTCTAGTTAGACAAACTCTGTATTAGCACATTTTTGTCTCCTTGCTGCAAGATTAAAGTGCCTTAACCTGAACCTACCGTGTTTTGATAATTTTTAAAGTATATTTTTCCTTTGACAGTTTGGTCCTTCGGACTGGAAAGTACCTCTCACTCTAGGCCTAGGTCAGAATTGGGCCCGGTGGCATGTACCCGTATGGAGAAGCGGCCACATTGGCTCTTCTGTTTTGAAAGGCCTCCGACTGAATTGTCATTCGAAAGAAGCCAGCCACTGTTTCTGATCTGGGATTGGAGGACGAGTCAACGATCCGGCGGATCAACTCACGGAGGGACAGGTAAGGAGGAATTTACCTTTTTTCTGTTTTAAATCAGGGACTAGTTACAGAACTGTTTTGTCAGGAGGATTTGCATGCGCAGATCAGGGACAAAAAGATTACTGTCTTGTCATAGATCAGGGAAACGGAATAGGTAGACATTTATTCTAGATAAACTGTGAAAAGGTGTAAAATCATGTTACAATGTGATAAGAAGGGTTACGTAACAATTTACAGCTTAGCTAAGGCAATATGGGAAATCAGTGCATGAAAAGTTCCCGTGACCCGCCCCTAACTGAAGATGCAAAATATATGCAGTTACAGCGTGCCGATAATGTTAAGTACTATACGAAATGGGTTGATAAATACAAATTTGATGGTAATTTAGATAAATCTTCACTTATTAAACTTGTCAGACAACTTAAAACAGACGCGAAAGGTCAGCTAAAAAAGCAACGGCAATTAGGAGTCCCTCATGCACACAGGTGGCTTGAGGAAGCAAATCGCAGGGAACAAAAGATTAAAAATTCAAAAGCAATGTTCTTAGACAAAGAAGATAATAACTTGGTAATAGCAACAGCCCCTCCTCCGCCCCCTCCGCTCCCCTTACCCGAATATGAAGTGAGTGGACAAGCTGATCCACCTCCGCTATACCCAGCTGTTCCTGCAAAACCAAAACCGTTTGTCAGGGATCCTATCGAGACTAGGTCTCAAACACGTAACTTGAGAGGGGAGATTGAATTATATGAAATGAATAGAAATTCACAAGCTATGAGTGAGGAAGATATATGTCCACTCATAGAAGTACCAAATCCACAGGCAGGACAAGATCCGACTCTTCTAGTTTATAGACCGTGGACACCGGAAGATATTCAGAAAGCCACAGAGGGAATTCCCCATCCAAAAGTTAATTTTAGAAAATTCTTAGAAGACTTACAGGGCATGAGGATAAGTTACCATTTGAATGGAGAAGAAGTAGAGAAAGTAGTTAGGCAAATTGTAGGTCCAGATTGGCACATGATTAGTGGCAACTGGAGTCCCTGTGACGCAGAGCTCAGACCACTCCCACACAGTAATGCAGAACTGGACAACAGAGTGAAAGGTCTGACAGACTGAATCTCTGAAAAATGGAAGCCTAGGGCTGATTGGACTTGCATTAATCAGTGCATACAACAAGAAGGTGAAACTGTTGATAGATATTATGCTAGACTATTAGAATGTTTTAATAACCATTGTGGAATGCAAGTACCCGAAGATCAAACGCATGATTCCCCATATGAGCAACAGCTAAAGAATGCATTTTTAAAAGGCAGTATTACTCCCATTAGCAGCTTTATTACAAAGCACATGGTAGATCATCGTACAAGTAGATTACAGTCATTACTTGAATATGCAAGACATGCCGAAAGGCATTTTAATAGCAAAAAGAAAAAGAAAGCTCAAGTATTTGCAGTAGAAGATGGGTCAGAAGTCTCTGTAGTACAAACCGGGAAGAAAGGTAAGAAAAATGCCCAGGGAAACAAACAATCTGATAAACGATCAGAAGATTTTGAAGAAATAAAGAAAGGGGGTGAATGTTTTAAATGCAGAAAAAAGGGACATTTGGCAAGGGATTGCAGGCTAAATAAGAAAGTGACTACGGAAGATAAGGAGGGTGAGGTGATAGTCAGGCATCACTGGATAAGAATAAACAGGAAAAGACAAATGCAAATGTGGTAGCAAGGGTAGAGGATGTGATAGAAGGGATAGAGGATGTACATGAATTCATAGACGATGAAGAAAATGAAATTGTGGACTTAGCATTATTGAGCTTAGAGCTCTACTTAGCAGACACAAAACCAGAAGTAACGCTTCTGGTAGAGGGGAGGGAAGTCAAATTTCTGTGTGACTCAGGGGCTTCACGGACTCTGATACATCCTTCCAAACTCCCAGAAGATTCAGAATCACCAGATTACATACTAGTGAAAGCAGCTAATGGACAGCTGTATCGGGAGCCACTCTCCCATGACATAGCAATAACTGACCCCGTTTCAGGAATGACCCAGAAAAGCAAAATTGTTGTTTCTGCAAAATGCCCAGTGACTTGATGCAGATATTTGGCATAGCCGTAGTTCCAACCATGCAGGGTATGGAAGCACAGCGACAAATGGATACTTTTGTGGTGCGACTGGAGGGTGAGACATATTATTGGTACAGCCAGGACTTAGTTACGACTGGTCCAGGGGCAGTAACCGAAGAACTGATGAACGTAGCCATCAGCAAAAGCCCCTCCCTTGACAATGACAAACAGCATTTGTTGCATTGTACTCTATATTACTGTAATAGACCAGGACGTGATAAAGAATATGAGCAGGAGTTGTTTAAAAACCATGCTAATAGGCTAGTATTATGAAATTTGTACTGGGACATAGAAGGAAACAGTGTAATAAGCTGTTCGTTGCCCCAGGAGTTTTTAGCACTTTACAAATCTAATTGATTGCCACATGTAAGCTTAACTAAAAATAGAAATTTGAAGTGGACAGACTTAGGAGAAAAAGTCACAAGGTGGGAAAAACAGACAGAGTTAGAACTCTCTGAACAAGGAGTACAGAAGCAGAAATTGCATTGGATAACACAGACACACCCAGCTGTGCACTCACAGACAAGTGAGGATAGCTGAGTATTACTCTTACTGGAGGAAGAGGAAAAAGCCTTACGAAACATACCAGAGACTCTCTGGTCAACGGGGAAATCAGATGTAGGACTTATTCGTACAGCAGGACCAGTTACTATTACGCCAAAATCAGCATTTAGACCTCAGAAAAGACAGTATCCCTTGAGAAAGGATGCAGAGATAGGGATCAAACCTATAATAGCAGCCTTACTTAAGGAAGGAGTCTTAATAGAATCTCCCGATTCACCATGTAATACACCCTTATTTCCTGTTAGGAAAGCAAATGGGGAATGGCGTATGGTCCAAGATCTACAAGCTGTGAATGACGCAGTTATACCCAGGACACCAACGGTGCCAGATCCACATACCCTATTGAATGAATTAAAACCTCAACAGAAGTATTTTTCTGTGGTAGATATTAGCAATGCATTTTTCTCTATACCGATACACCCAGACAGCCAATATTGGTTTGCATTCACATTTCAGGGGAAACGGTATACATATACAAGATTACCACAGGGATATTGTGAAAGTCCAATGATATTTGCACAAGAAATGGAAAGTAACCTGGCGGGATTTATCCCACCGAAAGGTAGTCAGATTTTACTTTATGTAGACGACATTCTGCTGGCAGCCCCCACCCAGCAAGAATGCAGAGAAGATACCATAGCATTATTACAATTTTTAGCTACTCAGGGACACAAGGTAAACAAGAACAAACTGCAACTTTGGAGAAAACAGGTTAAATACCTGGGATATGTAATATCCAAAGAGGGCAGAATATTAGACGAAGACAGAAAAACGGCAATATTACAAGCACCTAGACCAGCTACCAAGAAGGAAATGATGTCCTTCCTGGGAACTACTATTTTTTGTCGGAGTTGGATACCAAATTATGCTTTGGAATCTGCTCCGCTGACTAATTTGATATTCAAAAAGCCGATGGCAGCACAGGATTTATTACAGTGGACACCAGAAGCAGAAGCAGTTTTCTGCAAACTGAAACAATTGATAGCATCTTCCTTAGTTTTAGGATTACCAAACTATCATAAGTGATTTTTCCAAACTGTAGACTGTCAGCAAGGTTATATGACATCAGTGTTAACACAACAGCATGGAGACAAACAACACCCCGTAGCTTACTATTCATCACAGCTAGACCCAGTGGTGCGATCCTTGCCCCACTGTGTACAAGCAGTAGTCGCAGCTGCAATGGCAGTGCAGGCTTCAGCCTCAGTAGTATTGTTCCACCCTCTCACATTGACAGTGCCTCATGCAGTCGCGATTATTTTACTGCAAGAAAAAGTAGCATATCTTCCTCCTGCTAGACATCTTTCCTGTATGACTATACTGTTGAGCCAACCTCATATGACAATTGAACGATGTACAACTTTAAACCCATCAACCTTGCTCCCAACCCCTGCAGATGGCAAGCCACACTGCTGCCTGCAGGAGATTGAGCAAAAGACACTACCTAGAAAAGACCTTACAGATGTTCCCTTGGATGATGCCGAGGTGACATACTATGTGGACGGCTCATGCAGGAGGGGTCCAACAGGACAGAACCTAGTAGGGTATGCAGTAGTTTCTGATACCGAGATTTTAGAAGTGAAGTCTTTACCACACAACTTATCTGCACAAGCAGCAGAATTGATTGCCTTAACGAGGGCATGTGCCTTAGCAAAAGGTAAGAAAGTGAATATTTTTACTGACAGTCAGTATGCTTTTTCTACTGTACATGTTTTTGCACAGCAGTGGAAAAATAGAGGAATGATAACATCTACTGTAAACCAATTAACCATGCGCAATTTATTTTAGATTTGTTAGACTCTATTCAGTTACCCCAGAAAGTAGCTATTTGCAAATGCGTAGCTCATACCAAGCAACAGGATAGAATTTCAAAAGGTAATGCGAGGGCTGATACAGCTGCAAAACAGGCAGCTTCAGCTTCAGAAGTTTTTCTTTTAAGCGAGGAATTACAACCTTCTGAGATTTTAGATTTAGAAATGTTAAAAACAATGCAGACACTTACTACAAATATAGAGAAACAAAAGTGGATAAAACGAGGAGCAATCCTTGAGAAGGGACTGTACATCTCCAAAAAAAAGAAACCAATCTTACCATCTAACTTGTTTAGATATGCAGCTTTGTTGAGCCATGGGCAGAGCCATGTCTCAACAGGGGGGATGGTACAGTTAGTGAATCGAGTGTTTACGACGTATGGCTTTACTAATTACACAAAAAATTTTTGTGCAGCATGCCATGTTTGTAACAAGCATCATGCACAAGGGGCATTGAAACCTAAGCAAGGGAGTTTCCCTACACCACCATATCCATTTCACACTATTTGTATGGATTTTATAGAACTGAACAAATGCGAAAATAAGAAGTACTGTCTTGTCATTGTAGACATGTTTTCCAAATGGGTGGAAACTTTTCCAACTAAAAATCCAGATGCAGCTACTGTTGCAAAGGTCCTTGTTAAAGAAATTATACCTAGATTTGGCATACCGGAAAAGATTTATAGTGACAACGGTACACATTTTGTAAATCAAACAATACAACAACTTAGTCGTATTTTGGGATATCATTAAAAAAACCACTGTGCATACCACCCCCAATCTGCAGGATTAGTAGAGAGGCATAATGGGGTGTTGAAGAATAAACTTAGGAAATTGATTGGTGAGACACAAAAGAACTGGGTGCACTGTTTACCTCTGGCACTGTTGAGCATGAGAACTGTTCCAAATGCAAAAGGATTAACTCCTTTTGATGTTTTATTTGGGAGGGCATATTATACACCTCAATGGAAACCTCTCATGTCTGCAGAGCAGGAGGCTGACAGTTCACTTGCAGGGTATATGAGGCGATTTTTGAATAACAAACTTTTGCAGTTAAATTCTGTTTCAGATAAAGAGCAAACTAAATCGAAAGCAGCAGTAGCCCCAGGCACCTGGGTCTGGGTGAAGATAGTGAAGAGAAAGAATTGGAGTTCTCCGAAGTGGGAAGGGCCGTACCAGGTACTACTGTCGACACCCACTGCAGTCAAGATCACGGAGCGAGCATCCTGGATTCATTTGACACACTGTAAACTGGTTAAGAACTTTGAACTGGACAAAACCCTTGTTACTGTTGTACAATGAGAACAAAATGGCCAGGTATAGAGTGAATAGAGACATTGAACAACCTCAGAAAACTTGCATGATTATTTTGATAGCTATGCTAATAACATTATTCTTTTTGTTGTGGCCTTTCCTTTTTCCTGCCACAAAAGTTGAACTGATTAAACGTGATGAACCAAACATAGACTGGCACCCGAACTTTAACACTTATCAGGCAATTACACGTGTGTATGCTGAGACTTTTAATGTTTCGAACTGCTGGATCTGCACAGCCATACCAACAGCATACGGGGGGTTATTAATGACTGCTATCCCCCTAGGGGTCAATTAGACCTGGGAAAATCTGGTTTTTGACACAGTAGCTATTAAAGCATATGATAAGGTAGCACTGTATTTGCCTGTGACACAAAAGGGAATTGTATGTTTTTATAAAAATGATACCATACAAGTGGGTTGGAGTAAGTGTAATGTGACTGTACAATATAAATGTTATACAAAAGCAAACGATCTGGGTGGATCTTGTAGTACAGATTATAACTCATTTCTTAAATCCATGCATAAGACTCTTGATCAAGTGTAACATAATCCTGTACTTTTTAAACAGTTATCTGTAATAGATAGGAAAATGTTTCATGCAGGGCAGTCATTTCATAACAAAGTAACTACTAAAGTAGAGGATTGTTATTTTGTGTGTGGTAAAAAAGCATATAAATGGTTACCTGAGAATTGGTCCGGCAGTTGTTTTTTGGGGTACCTGGTCCCGGCCATACGACACACTGCAGTGTTGCCTCAGGGAAATATTCAAAATACCCAAGATGTGACCAAGAAGACTGTTAAAAAGCCTGAGAATCCAATGGGACAGATCGAGGTGGGCTGGAAAGACCATCATACTGTGGGTACCAAACTTACGCACATGGACTTGAGTGACGCTGTCATATCGTGGGCAGGCATATTACCTGCATATGGCGCAGTTAAATCGATTTGGGAGCTGCGAAAACTGTCCAAACTTCTCGAAGTGATGAGTAATGCAACTTTCTCTGCTCTTGAACTGATAACTGATGAACTGAATGCTATGAGAACTGTGGTGCTCCAGAACTGAATGGCTCTTGACTTCACCCTAGTGGTGAGGGGTGGTACGTGTGCTTTAATCAAAGAAGAATGCTGTGTGTTTATATCAGATCATCAGCACGAAATTAATGACCACCTTAAGGTGATTCAGCAAGTGTCGGCCATGACCAAACCAGGCCCAAACCCTCAGACGGACTTTTTCCAGAATTTGTTCGGGGGGTGGGGTTCCATCCTAATGAACATCCTGATTGCCATTGGTGTGGGATTACTCCTAATAGGAGTTTGTGTTTGTTGTGAAATCCCCTGCATGAAGAAATTAATCAAAGAATTTATAGATATATCAGTTTCTGAGACTATGTATCAGAGTACTGAATTTGAAGAGCTGCTAGAATGTGAAACACTTTCATAAAGTTTAAACTGAATGACTTTCTTAACTGCAAATCCTGAATGGAAGAGTTTAGGAAAAGAAGCAAACTGTTTATTCTTTTTGAAAACATAATTAAAAAGTATTAACAGGGGGGAAATGTCAGAAAAATATGTATTAATGTGTGTATGCTTAATGCTAATTAGAAGCTAAATGAGTTAACACGTTTTTCATTCTATTTTATATGCACTGTTTTATATATAAATTGACTTTCATATGAGACTGAAAAGATGCTTTTTGAAACTGCAGTGTGCTTTCTGAAACTTGCAAGATGCCCTCTGACCTAGTAATTGCTAGCATAGCAATATTCATGTTTATGCCTTTTGGAAATGTACTTGAGAAGCAGGTACTTATCTGCTAGGTCAGGAGTGAATAAATGAACAATGCTATATCCTGTAAATGTAATGATTCTAAACAATCAGCTCTGTTCAAAGTATGAGAACATGTGCAGCTGCAGTAGCTTAGAGATAATGTAGACAAAGGATTATTAGAGAAATGAACTGCTAGCTTTGTGCTTAAATTAACCATAGTACCTTGAATGGTAACATTGCATGTATCTAACCGGTGGTAATCAAGGCCACATTGTTTTCCTTAGGAAGTTTCTCACAAAAATTGATAAATCAGCAGAAATTCATGAGACTAATTGTCAATAAGTGAGGATGAAAAGACTTGTGATTTGTTACGTCAGCTTGGTAGGCAATGTCTTATTAGAAAGAGTATAAAAATGAAAGTATTTCCTGTTTCTAGTTAGACAAACTCTGTATTAGCACGTTTTTGTCTCCTTGCTGCAAGATTAAAGTGCCTTAACCTACCGTGTTTTGATAATTTTTAAAGTATATTTTCCTTTGACAATAATATATTCATCAGCTGTTTAAATGCCCTGTCTCCCTCTCGCGTCCACTTTATTTTAATGGGAATCTCCTGTCATTTCAGGTCTGTAAAAGGGCATGCTGCTGACACAGAATGGGGTACAAATTTGATTAAACTCAGCAAACTCTAAGAATGTCCTCCCACACTTTTGGTGCCTGGAATAAGCCAGTTTCTCACTGTTTTGAGTTTTTTTTCTTTCTGATGCCTAATAATCCATCTTAACAATTACATTGCCAAAATGTCTTACCTCTTTCATGATTGTCTTACATCTGAAGGCACTGACTGCTGACCTGGCCTGTCCCAGAGAGTCTAGTACAGCCTGTATCTTAGACAGATGGTAGTCCTAATCCTCTGACTGTACTAAGATATCATCTAAGTAAATAGTACCATATGTGACATAGGTTTCAGGACTATGTCTATTAATATCTGAAATATCACAAGTACACCTCATAACCCAAAAAGGAAGTAGAATACACTAGAATAAGCCTTATAGTGTTACAAAGGCTGTCCTTTCTCCAGATTTAGCCAGTTAGGAGATCTTCTAATATCACCTTGTTAGATATAATGTGGTCAAGAATCGTGTCTTCCTGCAAAGAGAAAGAAATAGGGGGATCCTAAGCAAAGTACTTGCACTCGTAGAGTTTTTAGTAGAATCTAGAACAAAAGCTGCTGTTAAAAAGGGATAATTAGTAGGACTTAGAAAATATTGCATGATAACTATAAGACTCGATCAGAGTAGGTTAGAAAGGATTGGGAAGAGAGACTGGATACACAATTCACAAAGAAACAATGGGAGGATATACATATGACTCCCAAATATGCAACAAAGTCTGGAAGATTTAGGTTTTTGCTCAGAAATGTTTGCATAGTTATTTTTAAACCCCAAGTAGACTCAAAAATGTTTTCCTCAGGTAGACTGCAAATGTTGGAGGTGTGATGGGGAAGAAACAGGTAATTTGGAACATATTTTCTGGGTGTGTAATGAGTTGGCAGATGTTCAGGATTCCCTTTATACTATTCTGTCAGAAGTACTAGACGAAAAAATTGGTGTAACTAAAGAAATTATTTTTTTTAAGCTATGATACAGAAATGGAATTGCCTAGACATTGTAAGGCCTTGCTGAGTCTAACTATGGTTGCTGCCAAAAATGCAATTACTAGAAAATGGAAATCAAAGTCTAAACCAACTGTACTAGAAGTAGTGAATATAGTAACAGAGATAAAACAACAGGAAATGGAATCTTTAAAAAAGGATATGAGTACATTACATAGAAAAATGGGAATTGTGGGAATAAAAGCATGCAGGATAATGTTTTGGAGGAGGAATGAGGTTTAAAAGAATGCAAGATTTGAATGAGCTGTGTAATGTTTGACTGACAATGACTGGATAGATTATAAGTGATATAGAATGTTTGCAACTAAAATATATCAATATGGTTTGTTTTTTATGTATATAAATATTTGATTGCCTATGTCATAAGTGATAATTTAATAAAGATGTTGCCTGTTTAAAAAACAAAAGGAAGAATCTTGCCTTCCCCAACTTTTCTGTTAGTTCATCAACCCTAGACATAAAGTAGCTCTCGCATTTTGAAATGCTGTTGAGCTTCCTAACCTTATTGCAGAGCCTGATTTTCCATCAGGTATTGGGACTAACAAAACTGCAGGGCTGGTTCACTCAATTATTGACTCGTTTATCACCATCTTACACATTTTTTTTCACGTCTTTGTGAACAGCCTCGCCCTGTAACTTGGGTATTCGGTCAAGATTTAAGTTAACCTTTTCTTGAGATACTGTCTCAGTATAGTGTTGAATCAGGTTCTGTTGTGCCAGGTAGTTATGAAAACACTTCCTTGTTGCTGAACAGAAACTACCCAAATCACATAAAAAAGAAATAAGGGAATGTGCCATCTATCCACACTGCTGGTATAGAGGTCAATTTTCTTTCATAACCAAATCTGCTAGTCTGTACTGCTAAACTAATTAGAGGTTTGCAGCTTATTTTTATGGTTTCAGACTTGTATATTTGGTCTGGTCTTCTCTTGGTAGTCTGTTTAACTATGCAGTTTACATAATCATGTGCTTCTGTTGTTTCAAACGGACCCTGCCCTTTAGCTGATTTAAAGCCTATGCCAAATGGTTCTGGCTAAAATATTTTGCAGATGACTGCAAGCTAGGAGCAGTCATTGAATCCCCAAATGATTTAATTATTCTGCATTAACGTTTGTGCCAAATAAGTAACGGTGGTAAAATCATGCACTGAAACTAAATGCCAAAAAATGCATTATTGCACAGCTCTGAACCTCTTAGCACAAGAAATCTTGATAAAGCCAAAAATAATTGGGGGGAGGGGGCAAACGACCAAAAATAGAGACAAATTTTAAATATTACTGTTATAAACTTAAAAAGTTGCTAGAATTAAGGGTTTTATTTTTCCATGTATTTTCTGAAGAATATGTAGTCTGAAACTCAAATGTCTGTCATTATTTAGTGAATTCAATCATCAAACTCAATTTTTATGAGTAACAGACCAAAAATATGAGGCAAAAATCTGGACAGTTAGGAGGTATGCATTATTGTATCGTTGTAGAAGTCATCTACACCAGGAAGCTACAACATTGACAATACACTCCTAAGAGTTGACCCAGTTGTTTGGGATTTGGACAGTGACCTAACTTTTGACCAATATTTATTTATTTATTTATCTGTCTGTCTGTCTTTGTTTACTGGTAAAGTCCAACTGGCTAATTCCCATTTTCAGTGGAGGCCTGGAACATGAGTCTGTTGTTGTAAGAAAGTCCTTCTATATTGCACATCTTATTAACAAAGGGATTGTGTCTAGATCATGGGATGTCATTGTCCCCCTTTACTCAACCCTCATTCGGCTAGTCATTTAATATAATACCCCCTTTGGTATATATCTGTCCAGACACATGCAACAATTGAATGCCCAAAGAGATACCTTACTAAAAAATATAAGGCCTAAACAATATGTCCTACATGGACCAACTTAAAGCCCTGTCACTATTCTCAGTGTCCTACACACTGGTCAGATGTGACCTGTGTCAGGCATACAAAGCATCCTCTGATACAATACTGATGGATTTACTACATATCAGCAAATCAAATGGCATCAGAAATACTTGGTCTAATCATCTTAACCTCTACTGCAAAATCAACAGAATGGTTTGGAGGGACAGGTATACCGCTGGTTCAGAACAAACTCCCCATCCACATAACACAAAGCTCATCCCTTTCCATATTCAAGCACTACTTAGAACTATGGACAGGAAAGAGAAATTTTACTCCAGGACTGCACCTTGTACTACTAATGGACAGAGGCAACCCCAAAATGCTTTATCCCATGCATGGGTCCCCTCAAATTATCTATGGTATGATTCCAGTTGTCAACTGCCCCAAATCCCTCGGAATATTCCATTTTTGGGTGTAAAATAATAGGGTGCCAAGAATTACCAAGTGGCCCCTTTGAATCTTGATTTTGTTTTCTTCTTTAATTTACAGCAGCCAGTCAATGAGGACATTTGTGCTGCATGTTGGGTCCTCCTGGAATCTTATAGGCTGGCTGGAAATATTTGCAGACGAAGTGGGAAAAATCTAAAGTAGAAGAAATAGAAGACAGTAGGAGGTTAGCGCCGCAGACACAGTAGTAACATCTGCAAGACTGATTGCACAGTGCGCACTACAGTCCCACACCTGCCCACTACCTACCTGTGTCTGTCTGGCCTCTGCTGTGCACAGATTGTAGACTCACAGGATAAGAAAATGTACCTGGCTTCTCCTCAACAAGGTAGGTAACAAGCAGGAAGAAAACTGCAGAGTCAATATTGCATTTAAGAGCAATAGAGCATATTTGCAATAGTACGGGCAACACTTTCTTCTAGGCTAGCTTTCAGGAGAGTGTTCTGTTATACATTGTGACATATTTACAGTAATTGGTGGGATGCAGACTCCATGCATTTTAAAAGGTAAACTTCTGTTGCATTATTTCCTGAGAATTACGAACAAGATGACTCTGCCTAGTCATGCTGCTCATAATTTTTACAAAATTCTGCAACAGTTACAGAAGCTAAGTTTTCCTTTTAAAATGCATGCAGTGCGCACTGTGCACTCACTCAGTGCCCTACCATTTATTGCAAATATGTGACCATTGTGACCAACCGACAGCAGCAATAACTGTATTTTATTTTGGGCTAAAGACTGTGACAGTTTGAGGTAACACACACACACACACACACACACACACACACACACACACACACACACACACACACTGCATTAATGCGTACTATTTAATAAATCAGCAAATGATGCGATAATGGGAGGAAATGTAACTGAGCACAACAGATGACTTATCCTTTATTTAAGTGCACATGTCTTTATTTAAAAATGTCCCGCCATGTAGAGGAATAGAAGCCAAATTAAATTTTGGGGCAATGAAAATTTTAAAGCCATTTTGAACAAAATACAGCATTTTCATCACAATGAGAAGGGGGAGGGCAGTTATACTGTTGTGTCATACTACATACAAAATAACCATCTTTACTGTCTTTCTTACAAAGAGACTAAATGCATTAATTCTATACATTACTGTTTATATATATATATATATATATATATATATATATATTATTAGACCATTATAGTTTACAATTTAAAGATAAAACTAGAATCTATTAAAATGCTATGACAGATATTAAATTACAGATCATTTAATGTGAAGCATTTTACAGGTAGATTTGTTTCATCTTATGCAACAGCACATTTGCATTTATGATGACTGAAACCTCTGTAAATACTTTTGTTCTAGCTATCTTACAAAATGTTTTTCTGCTTGCATTGTTAACTTGTTTGGTGTGCATTGTCTGTCTCTTTGAATTTAATACATTTTGTCTTTCATGACCACATAAAAGTAGACTTTACAAACTTTCAAAAATATCAACTAAATATGACTTCTTTCTTTTTTTTTCTTTTCACACAATTTTTTATAGATTGATATTTAAATATTACTGTACTGTTTAAGCTGGTGCAGGCTCACCAATACATACTGGGTGGCTGTTGGCATACCTCTCATATGGGCACACGAGTTATGTGGTGAAGGGAACAGGTAGACTCTGGGGCCATATTTTCATTGTCTGTTCTTCAGTATGTATTTGAAAGTTGGTATCCCACAATTCCACTGGAGTGGGTGGGGTTAGATAATTATGTATGTAAATTTTATGTTAATCAGAGTACAGATTTGTACCTATTTTTCATGGGCCTTTGTCCAAATGTTTGATGTTTCCACATTGAGAGGTATGAGTGTAATATGTAATTACTGACCATGGGATGGGTAAGGCCAATCTATAACCAAATTGATAGGTTATTTTGAGCACAAAAAAGGGAAATTGGCTAGGTTTAGAATGGCTTGCAAGGGCAGCTAGCATAGTACTTACCTGCTGACCTATGACTGTAAACACAATTAATACCTTTTCTCTAGCTTTGCATTCTCTGGTCTTTACATTTCAGTTATACACCCTTGTTGGGTCACTTGGGCTTTTTTCATGTGCTCTGAATTGATGGGCATTACTATTTTCAGCCTATCTTGTAAGATAATATAGTTTCCTGTGATATATTTAAATTGGGTTTTCTCCTTTCCCCAAGTTTCTTTGGCAGCATCTAACAGTCCATGAGCATGCCTGCCATATAATAACTCAAAATGACTGAGCTTTAGCAAGGCTTTTTGCACTTCACTAATGACATACAGGTGGTGTGGTATGAACTGATACCAGTTTTTACCATTGACCTAACCTTTCACAGATTTTAATATGATTAAAATGCTCAACTAACCCATCTGTGTTGGGATAGTACGCTAAGTCAGTGGCTGTGTTCTGGCATTCAGGGTATCTAGCACAGAAGTTTTCAACTTCTTTCATTATTCTTGGGTAGAAAAACCTTGATGGGATGCATGATGTAGCTTTGTCTATTCCTAGCTGCCCTTCTAGTACATGGCTATGTACTAATAACCTCATGACTAAGTTTCTGAAGATTTGAGCACCAGAAGTATAGCTAGTTTCTTCCACTAAAAAGCACTTTTCTAAACTTGAAGAGGAACAAATAAAATATTTACTTCTTACAAGCTATAGCAAACTGCTTGGTACATTTGTAGCAAAGAGTTGCTGCAGTTTATACCATGCATGGATTGCAACAGAACTCAGGTTTGACTGCAAAAGAAAAAGAAAAGTTATTTTCATTTTTTAAACTATAGCAAACTGCTTGATGCATTTGTAGTAAACAGTTGCTGCAGTTTATACCACACACAAAGCAAGACAAAGCTCAGTTTTGACTGCAAATGCAATACTGGCATTCATTTCTAAATGTCAGGATGCACCAAAGAGGGGTCAGGATTGGTTGAGAACACTCCCAAACAGTTTGCACCCAGAGTGGCTTGCCCCTTTTGCCCCACCATAGCTACACTACTGTTGGGCATTAATAGTTGATGTACTACTACTTCTCTCTCCTTAATTGCTCTACACAGTAAATAGTTTTGCAATTCATGGTATGTGCAGGAAGTGGGAATACTTTGTTTAGCTTCATCCCCTACAGACCGTATTTATTTATTTATTGGCTTCATCCCCTACAGACCTTATTTATTTATTGGCATTTGTTTATCGGTATAGTCCACTTGGCTGTTTAGAACCCATTTTCATTGGAGGCCCAGGGAGAAAAGCTCTGAGGACATAGAACATATGACAGAAATTAACAATATGGATATTCTCTCAAAAATATACAAAACATGAAAATATTACCAAACAAGTAATAGCAGAGAGTCAAAATGCATAGAAGGTACAATTTCATGCAAAGTGAGAATTACAAAACAGATAAATATTGTAAAATATACTGTTGTAAGAGAGGTTATGTTATCTATAGACAAAATGAAATATAAATGAATACATGAAGAAAAAAATTATGTTATGTTTTAGAAGAAAGAGGCTTAGTACAAGAACAGATCCAGTAAGCAGACTGGTATTCTCACACAGAAGTTTTGAAGGAAGAGTGACACTGTAAGGTTCTAATTAATACTGGAAGGGTAGTCCAATTCTGGCTACAAACACAAGAGTAAAGGAGGTGGCCTGCAGGTAGGTTAGGTATGTGAACCTGCAGTAAGTGTTGATTCTCTGATGAGCGAGACCCTTTGGGAAGATAGTATGTTAATAATGAACTAACAGCAGGACAGTCTGAAGGTCTGTAAATTATTTTATGTGCTGTAGTTAATTGCAAGTAGTTGAGATAGTGTGGGAGTTCAAGTCAGTTCAGTGAATGTAGAGATACGCAGTGGGGAGTAAAGTGCTTGGCATTTGTTGCAAACTTGGCGATTGTTTTATAAGATATTTCAAACTTTGTTTTTAGGGAGCAGAGCAAGTTAGTTAGGGGCACATGGCCCCGGCACCATAGATGAGGGAGGGAAGTAGATAAATGGTAGCAAGTGTTTGTCTAGTGGAAGGACTAAGGAAGTGTTTGTGCCTATATAGAGTGCTTATTTTTTTGTGTGTTTGATTAATGTTATGCTATATGTGCAGGTCAAATTTTAGGCTTTCATCTATTATTATTCCTAGTAGTTTAGTGTGATTAACAACTTTGTTCTGAGACAGTATAGTGAACTGGGATTTGTTGATGGGAGTATTTTTCTTGAGTGTAAATATAATAAGTTCGGTTTTGTTAGGATTAAGGGACAGATGATTGTTCTGTAACCAAGTTTCAATGGATATAGAAGCCGGTTGAGTAATTTGTTGAAGGCGTGATGTGAAATCAGCAAAGCATATGATAGTTGAGTCATCTGCATATTTTATGATAGACCCCTGAGTGAAAGAAGACTGAAGATTATTAATAAAGATACTGAATAGGAGTGGTCCTAATATAGAACCTTGGGGAATGTTAGTGGAAGTGTGAAGATACGGAGATAGAGAGTTTTGCCATTTAACTGCTTGTTGTCTATCTGATAGGTAGCTGGTAAACCAGCCAAGAGAAGAGTATGAGAGACCAGTTTCTGAGAGCTGATTTAGACAAAGTGAGTGTGAGAATGTATCAAAAGCTTCTGATAAGTCAAGAAATAGGGTGGAGACAATTTTACTAGTCTCAAGCTTTGTTGACTGTGTCCATAAACGATATCAAGGCAGATGGAGTAGTATGACTTGGTCTGTATCCATGTTGACTAGCAGATGGGATTTGGTTATTTAGGAGGAAGTAAAAAAGGGGTCTATATTATATCATCGAATGCTTAAAAAAGCGAACGCTGATTGATCGACCTAATTTAAGCAAAAGCTTACAATCTCGAACTGTCAGATCAGCAATTTTTTTCCCAGGGAAAAACATCGCTGATCCAAAACACATACACACAACACAAGCACACCAAACAAACAGAAATCCACACACATACACCTAAAATCTGATATCTAACCCTATACTAAACTATGCACACACCACTAACTGCCCACTTACTTTAACCCAAACCCTAACCCTAAGGTCCATCACTATCGTACACTCACCTCACCCACTCCCTAACCCTAACTCACTTAAATCCGCCCTAACCCTCATGTCCACTCAATCGCACACACACCTAACCCGAGCCCTAACCCTAACTTACCTAAATCACCCTAACACTCACATCCACACAATCGCACACTTACCTGAATCCGACCGGTAACTTTCCACCATAACACTGAAAATACCAAAGCAACAGAAACGGACAACCGAATTCTTTCCCTAGGAAAAAATTAGAGTTTCTGCTGCTTCGATATTTTGCAGTTTCGCGAAAATAAGTTTTTATCAATCAACGTTCGCTTTTTTAAGCATTCGAGGATATAATATAGACCCGTTGAAAAGCTGTATGTGTACACATTTTTCAAAGAGCTTAAAGATAGGTAATACGATGTCTATAGGACAATAGTTGCTGATATAGTTTGGGTTGCCACCTTTGTGAAGCGGTAGAATAAAAGCTTTTTCCCAAATATTTTGGGACGTATGACTCTTGGATAGAACTTTCGATTAGTATACTAATAGAGCAGGTAATGGCATCTGCTGAAAGTTTTAGGTAATCTGTGGGTTTTTTATCTGCTCACTAGAGCTAGGTTTTTGTTTGAGGAGTCGCCTTTTTATTGTAGAAGTTGTAATGGGATTAAGTGAGAACATAGGTGAAAGGTTGTCAGTTGGTTCGTCTGAATGAAATTAAGCAGTAGGAGGCAGGAACTGGGAGGGAGTGGATGGTGCAGCTGTTCTAGTATAATTTGTGCTTAAGTGAGGTTGTGTAAACTTAGCAATGATGTTTGCAATAGAATTTATGAAGTGTGAGTTAAAGAGACTAGCTAATTGTTGGGGTGTTTTTTCCGGAAGACAATACAGGTTGCTTTTTGTGCCAGGGTTTAGAAGTGATGCTATGGATGACCAGAATTTTGGGGGATTCTGGTTATGGTTGCTTTGAAGTATGACACAATCATGTTTTTGTCATGTGTTACTTGCCTTTTTGATGTGGTTGTGGAGCTATTTGAATCTCAATAGGTCTGAGGGGCTTTCTTTTTTTTTGCCACTGTTTCCAAGTTTTATCCATAGTTAGCATTAGTTCTTTAGTAGGTTTAGTTAACCATGGAGCATGATTCGTTTTCACTCTTTTTACACAAAGTGGTGTAAGACTGTTTAATGTTTCAAGAAATGCAGACTTGAAGTAATCAAGTGCGTCATCTAGAGGAAGAACTTTAAGTTGTCCCAGTCAGTGTTTTTTAAAATATTGGTGAATGTCTGTGGGTTAAAAGTGGTCAAATTTCTTACTTGTTTGTAATGGTGCTGCTTATGAATGGAGGGGGCTGCTCTAAAAGTAAAGGCTGGGAGATAATCACTAATGGCTTATGGGAAAGTACCTGATGATTAGAGTTTTGTTGGATCTGAAACCAATATCCAGTCTAGGATGGAACCATCACTAGTGGCCTTATTAAATCTAGTTGGGTTGGTGATGAGTTGAGTGAAATTGAACAGGCTAATATTTGAGGATGGGGATTTCAAACAAAGATTTAAGCAGTTGATATTAACATCACCCAGAATGATGGTTTTATCCCAAGACAGTATGTCTTCTAGTATTGGTATGTTGTTGCCAGGGGGAATGTATAAGACTATGATGCATAACTTTTTGACTTATTTATTTGTAGGAAAGAAATGAAAAATTCAGCATCAGAGAATTGGGGAGTGTTATCTTTGTAAGGGACTATATTATAAGTATTTGGGAAAAGGAGTGCTACAATACCTCCTTTTGTGTGGAGTCTGTCAGTTCTTATTGTACTGAAGCCTGGAGGGAGGAATTCAGAGTCTTTTACATTAGGTTTTAGCCAGGTAGCTGCAATGATATCTGGTTTATTGTCAGCTATCCATGCATGAAGGTTACTAATCTTGTTACAAATACTTTGAAAGTTTAGTGTTACAACATGTAGAGACTTACAAGGATTATTAGTGTTAGATAGTATATGTGCATTGATGGAAGTGGGACCAGGGTTAGGTTGCATGTCTCCACATAGGAGTAAAATAGAGAATGTAGAAGAATAGAGTAAAGGTGGATATTTTCACTTTGGCCTAGTAAGGTAGAATAAGGTGGAGAGATTATAATTTTTTGATGAACAATAAAGTGAAGTGTTTCTCAATGGAATAATTTTTAACATAGGGAAGAGTCATGGAGTTATTTGATAGAGACAGGGAGATATTTCAGTGTAGCTGTCAGATTGGTTTGACAGAAAGATTGTTATTGATGTGGGTTTACAGATAAGAGAAGCTAGGGTTGAGTGTAGTGAGATGTTTTCCTAGACGTGGAAACAGGATGATAAGAGAGAGAAGTAAATGTTTGCTAGAGGGAGACATTTGGAAAGCAAATATAAATGAAGTGGTGCAGGTGAGAAAACCGGTTAGTCATTCAGGAGAGAGCACAGTTAGAGTACAATAGGGTGTTAAGATGAAACTTGAAAAAGTCCTCATACATAATGATAATCCAGAAGGATGAATAAAGGTATTAAAGATAGGTTAACTGAGACTGTATAAACATGGACAGTGAGGAAAAAAGGGGTAGAGAAATGAGAGCAATTATAAATAGGAGTTAAAGATGGAAGTTGACTACTAGTGGTTAAGTATGTATAGAGAGAGTAGGTTGTAATTGGTTAGTTTAAAAACATAGGTGGAGCTATAAGATATAAGTTTAGGAGTAGTGGGGGTGGGTGGGAGTTGGGAGTAAGGTAGGTGAGTAGAGTGAGCCTGAGAATAGCAAGGGCAAACGGAGCATATTGAACCTAGATCTTGTTCGAAGAGGTTTTCTAAAACTAGCAGTTGTTGTTGTGTCTTTGAGCTTTTCCCGGTTAGGGGTCGCCACAGCGGAACTCCGGTCCGCTAATGATTGGCAGTAAGCTACTAAAACTAATGTGGTTATGCTATAAAATATTTTACTTAAAACTAGACTGTTTAAAATTAGTAGTATGCAGAATAGTTGTTAAACATAAAATACAGCAAAAGAGTACCAGAACCAGATCCTAACTGTTAGACTGTAATTATTCTCACGTGACTGTAGGTAGTTACCTATGTGATAATAAAAATACTGTTAGTAGCTAAAATCAGATGCACTGCAGTTGCAGGGCAATGGGATTGGATGAGAGCCGATGGCAACTGAATGGGAGAATTGATCTTTATTAACCACTAACCACTCTAGTTAAAATTTTACAGACACTGTTTTGGGAAAGAAAGCATAAGGATGAGGAGAAAAATATGGAGGGGGATGGGAGGATCCAAACATCCCATTGATGTGCAACAACCAATAAAGGATAACACATCTAGTAATAAATAGTCATAAAAACTGGAAACATACATTAATTTAAATAAATGGGCAGTATATGTACTGAGGTGGAGTACAGTGCACTCCAAGCAAATAGCATCTTATCGGACAGTCAGGAAATTTGCAGGACTGTAAAAATGTAGCTGCCTTGAAATATTAATTGAAATAAATGGGCAGCAGATGGGATGAGGTGGAGTAGAGTATATTGCAAGCGATAAGGGTCTTATCAGACAGTCAGATCTTGATAAATATTCTCTTGCTCTTCTCAGATCATCATCTTCCCATTTTGCCTTTTCACCATTTATAAAAACTACCTGAAGGCAGTAGCATAGCTAGGGTGGGGAGAGAGGAAAAAACTGCCCCAGGCTTTAAGTTTGAGGGGGGTACCCAATCAGCTGATCCAGATCTCTTTAATGCAATACAGATTTTTTAAAGTCTGTATTGCATTTGTGGTCAAACCTGAGCATTGTACTGCACTGTGTGTGTGTTCTAAACTGTAGTAAACTGCTTGTTACATTTGTAGCAAGCAGTTTGCTACAGTTTAAATTGAAGGAAAATTTTTTAACTAAAACATAAATGCTTTAGCAGTCTGTGTACTCAGAGTATAAACTGCAGCACTGTTGGGTGCATTTTTAGGAAGCATTTTTCTATACTGTCACAGCTATTTTGGCAGCTGTCAGAGCTCTTTATAGTTATGGCTAACAAGAGCACTTGTGTAACTACAAAAGACACAGATATGCCCTCTCCCAATGTTTGCATGCTTCTGCATGCATGCTGTAGAGGGCTACCATCAGTGGTTCTGGTAGACCAAACTCATGTCTGCCTCTATTATCTGTAGGCCATTGACTGCATGTTAGCTGACCAGAACCACCAAACTCCCTGATGGGCAAGCCAACATCTGCTGTTCACTCCCACTCTTCCCCCTAACTGACTGTTCCAGTGTTCATGCCTCTGGTTAAATTCTGCTGAAAAGTAAGGGATAAAAACAGTGGTGCAACAAATTCTTCTATATTCAGGGCTTCACCCATCTATGCCACAAAGACAGGTACTTTTTTGTTTCCTCTCTAGATTACTCTCTGTCTCACCGTGAGTGACACAGTTTCACTTTCTCTTTCACCTTTAAATTGCTTTCACCATGTCTCAGTATGCATGAGCACTACCCTGTCACATTTTCCTCTCTAGATGCTTTCCCTTTGCAAAGGATATCTAAGAACACAACTTATCTGTAGTTTTCCATTCTTTCCTTACATATACCTGTTTTCTGCAGTCTACTCAAGTTTTCTCTTACACTAACAGACATGCAGATACTGCTTCCTCCTCTTTTACTACAGTAGTTGAAGTCTGCCTTATTTTTAAGTTTCATTCCCAGCACTTATTTGCTGCTTAAAATTCTCCATTACTGAGATTTTCTGTTTTCAGCTTGGCAGAAACTTTAGAATTCTGCTTGGGTTGTGTCTTCCCCCAAACCTCCTAACTATATTCCTTTGGAATACACCATTTTGGTGTGTGAATCCTTTTCTCTTCCACTAGTCACTTCTACCCTTGCTTTGCAACATTTTAGGGTGCAGTATTTTGCTGTGTAATTTTTTTCTGCTGTTTCTGTTCATGCAGGCTGCTCTGTCATAAGGATGTACTGACATATTTCTTTAAATGGTGCAGGAGGTTCTTCTTCTCTGTGTAACCCTTAGCCAATATTAAGTACTTTTGAAACTTTCTAATACCATTTCTTGGTCTTTCTTAGACTGTTACTCTTATGAGTATGTCTAGTTGCTGCTCTTACCCCCTTTCCAGGTTACGTAGATATCTATCTGCTGGCTTATTCACTTCATGGATCCTGTTTCAATGCTGATAATGTACAGTGTCAAAAATGATTCATTTCTTTAAAGCGGGGAGAATTGATCCCTGTTATCATATTACAAATTAAAAATGGAGCAACAGCAACATCTTGTATTTTTAATTGAATAATAGGATACTCCATCAATGCAGACTACTACTAATGTTTTTTTATAAAGGGTCTTCTTTTTAAATACATTGTATGACTTTTATAAGTGTGTCCATACTGCCTGAATTTAGTAGGCCCTACAGCTCCCTGCCATCAGATAAGATACTGCAGTGAATTAAGTTTGCTATAACACAACAGCAAAGGGCTAATTTTGTGAGCAGTTTGTCACACTTGGTAGTCATAAGATCACTAATACTACTCTTGGTAGTCGTAAGATCACTAATACTACTCTTGGTAGTCATAAGATCACTAATACTACTCTTGGTAGTCGTAAGATCACTAATACTACCCTTGGTAGTCATAAGATCACTAATACTACTCTTGGTAGTCGTAAGATCACTAATACTACTCTTGGTAGTCGTAAGATCACTAATACTACTCTTGGTAGTCGTAAGATCACTAATACTACTCTTGGTAGTCGTAAGATCACTAATACTACACTTGGTAGTCATAAGATCACTAATACTACTCTTGGTAGTCATAAGATCACTAATACTACTCTTGGTAGTCATAAGATCACTAATACTACACTTGGTAGTCATAAGATCACTAATACTACTCTTGGTAGTCATAAGATCACTAATACTACTCTTGGTAGTCATAAGATCACTAATACTACTCTTTTTGCTGGTTACATTTTTACAGGTAAAACAGTGCTACTGTTAGTAGTAAATGTAGATATGTGGCTGTTTTTCCCATATTTAAAATAGAATATATCTACAGTTGATAATTTCGGCTTGTTTCAGGAATTTGACATGTACTTTACCAAAGGTCTATATAAACAAAAAATCTTTCTAGTAGTACAACAAAATTTTCATTATTCTTAAGGCTGCTTTGAAATACATGCTTTCTAAAATAGCAGGTAGGACACTTTTAATTTTATCAGTGGATAACAATTGTATTATATTTGGATGGTGCAGTGGTGCAGCAGTTAAAATTGTCACCTCACAGCAAGAAGCTCTGTGGTTCATTTCTCAGCTGGGGTGCCTTCTGTGTGGAGTCTGCATGTCCTCCCTGCATTCGCGTGGGTTACCTCCGGGTACTCCGGTTTTCTCCAACATTCCTATGACATGCGTGTGGAGCATTTCTCCCCGGGCCTCCACTGAAAATAGGCTCTGTCCTAACCGGACTTTCCCGGTCAAAAAATGTTTTACTTTTAGTATGTTGGCCCTTAGGATCTAACCATAATTTACCTAGGTTGTAAATCACAAATTTCAGATCTTACTGCTTTTTCTTAGGAAAAATGTACAGCTGTGAAGCTTTTGAGCTTTTGTTTGTGAGGGAACTTAAACTTGGCCTTTTTTACTTTTCCATAGTTTTAATATTCAGTCCATTTTTTGCCCATGAATGCTTTTAAAGACTCCTGAGTAAACAGAGCTTGGAGGATTGTAATCCATTCATTCTGGTCCCATCCCTCTTATTGGGCATACCACTCAAAGGCTATGAGATATGTCTTGATGTCTGACACCCTATATATGTCTTTATGGGTTAATGGTAACTTACCAATAAGCAAAAGCAGTCACTCCTGCCTGAATCTGAAACATTTCCTATCATGCAATATATCCATTCCCTAGAATGGATACCCTCATCATCTTCTGTTTTCTTCCTGTCTCTTCCAAATCTGCTTTACCAAATCATGTTCTGCTTTCTTGCATCTGTGACCAAACCACTGTAATGTATTCTCCTTGGCCTTCTCTACAACTGGTCCTCCTTCTGTCTTTAATTCTTCATTTTTCCCATAATATGGATGCTATTGTCTGTCTCAGGCACTTCACCTCCATTGCTTCAAGCATCATCAGCTGCTTTGCCTTCTCAGCCTATGTTTCCCTGCCACATAGATGCATTGGTTGCTCCACATTTTGTGCATCTGACTTTTCAGCCTTTTTGATACCTTTCTGTCACATACTGCCCCGGATACATTGCAGCCTAGGGTAATCTGAGGAAGGCAATGCAAAAATCTAAGGTGTTGCAGCCAACAGGCTGCAGTTGAAACTGACACATGTCCATGATTCCTGCATGGTATGTTTTTCTCCACATGATACCAATTTACTATGTTGGTCTTATGGAAGGTATGGTCAGAAGACCTGGCACCTCCAGGGTAATGTCACACACCATCGGCTGCAGCAGCTGTTATAAGAGCTCCTTGCAGATACAGATCTACAGTAGCTGCAGAAACTCCTAAAATTGTTCAGTACTTTACACTGTCTGTACACAAGCATCTGGTTATGTAAAAATCTAAGGTGGATGCAGTGTTACTGCACTGTGTTTAAACATTTCTGAATCCTGTCATCATGTTTTTTATTTCTCATTACTACACTGGTTGTTTCATTATACAATCATTAGCATATACCACTGCTGACCATGTTATTTTGGCTGGCCACATCATTTAGCTGTGCTTAACTGAATTTTGAAACCCTTTGCATGGCTGCTGATCACTCAAATTCACTGGCTTCAAACAGGTGGATGTTTATGAATTCTGCCCTATGAAACGATGGCAAACCACTTTACAAATGAGTCATGATAAAGGGCAATTTACTGTCCAGGACTAAAAATCTAAAGAAGAATATTCCAGAGTATTTCCTTGTCACCACCAGAGCCGGATCATGGTCAAGTGGGACTCTATACAGGCTAATGGATCAGCCCCCCCCCCCCCCAAGTCATTACAGTGTCCTATTACTTGGCTATTTCTCCGCAGTTACCATAAAAACTGTCAAACCTGTCAGTATCCATACTATTTTCTTCTTAACTTCAACAATGATTAGAGATATTTAAAACTTTTATTTTAAAATTTCTAGCACAGTTTCTCTGCCCTTGAAATTCACATTCATTGAAATGGTATTGAAACCCACAGTCAAAGAAAACGCATCTGGCCAGTGACAGATTAAGTTTACCTTTGTGCTGTTTTCAAACCATAAACCCCTTGCACATAATTTTAAGACCATGCGTGCATGCATGCATGTGTTCTTTGATTCACCTTCCTGATTGTATTAAATTTTATTCCTTGTATAATACAGCACACTTGTTAGAGTGTGTTTTAAATTTGTAGTTTTGAACATTTTTCCAGTAAGCAATGAAACAAAACATATGAACCAATAATGACAAAACTACCCATTACAGAACATTTCAACCACAAAAGGCCACTCAAACTTTTTTCATTACAATCTACCAATATTAATCAATATACACAAGTTCTGCAGAAGTAAAGGTCATCTGAGTAATTCTACATTAAAGAGATTTGTAACTAATGAAAAGGTTGCTGCTAGCAAACAACTTTACATTTTAGTGTTTCGTGTACAAATTCAGTGCCTGCTGCCCTTGAAGAATAACTTGCCCATCTTACATTTAAAAAAAAAATGGTAAGCTGATAATATTGGAATAGTGAATGGCTGTCAAACCGACAACAGGTTCATAGTTACTAGGCATCTTGTCCAAAGGATCCACTCAGGAGTGCATTATGTTCTCCAGATTTGCTCATTCATCCAGCAATTCTTCATACTTAATCCTGTGCTCACAAAGTTCCAACATTTAAATGTGCCTGCATCTTTAGTATGTGCATGCATCTTTAGTACGATGCACTAGCAGGCGCCTCTAAACATGCACACAGAGTGCACCCTTAAAGAAGAAATGTAATGAACGCAGAGTGCATTTTTAAAGAAGAAATGTAAGCTTTGTGGCAGCCCTCCCAGCCAGTGGTCACATCCATGGTAGTGGGCCCTAGGCAACTGACTAGGTTGTCTAGTCCTGCATCTGGTCACCGCTGCTGTTTTGCCTTGCCCTGGACCCGCTAAGTTATTAACTTAACAGACTATGCTATGGTTACAGCTTGACTTCTATAAAATAGCCTTACCAAATGACATCTCACCTTACTAATTTTGTGGATGAAACTGTATAGCTCATCAAATAAGCAACCAACAATACAATTACAAATGGCTAAATGTTTGTCATATAAGAATAACATTTGGTCTTGATAAATGTGCATAAGGAACATCTACATTAGGAAAACTGAAGCATCAGAAAAATATCAGCCTGGTTGAGGAATGTGATATAAAAGAACTTAAACAGGGATTTTATAATTATGCTGAAAAAGATGAAGGGTCAGCAATATAGCATGAACAAATGAGAACAAAGCATAGTGAGGAATGCCCTGAAACATTAAAATTAATATTGAAAATTGTGTTGACATCTAAGAATCAAGATCAGATATAAATTAGCTTGTTCTTGCTTTTCTAACTTAAGGTTTTGACATGTTTGTCTTGCCCAAAGAATGTTAGATCATCTGGAAAAACTATTTCATGTTTATCAAATTATATATTTAAAAACAGTGCATGGCAAGATTGCATAACCTTTGTCTAAAGGAGGTATGCAAGGTATGGAACTTCATAAATAGATTTTCTCTCTATCTCTATCTCACTATATGTAGACGGTCTATATTAACTCATTGAATGATCAGATCATCGAATGGCATTTAATCGGAAATGCCATTCACTGAATCCCACACCTCCCACTAATTATATATACCAATTCCAAGATTGCACTACAGTGAGGAAAGGGCAAATTTCCTAATCCCTACCATAATACAATCCCAGTCAGACAGGTTCAACGAATAGCATGTTCAATAAAATGCCATTCGAAATTCCGTTTGATGATCCAGTCCTTTGATGAATTAATTGGGACCCATATCTGCAATTTTGGTTTTTTGGTTTATATCTGCAATTTTGATTTCCCTTACTGCACTGTAGTGTTGTCTCGGAGTTGGTATATTTAAAGAACGGGGGTGTGGGGGGTGCAGGGGGGACTTGCCCCCCTGCCTACAGCCGTTAGTTTTGGGTTTGAGTTTTTTTTTTTTTTTATTATATGTTCGGTTTGAAACTTCCAACATTTAAATTTGATTATTTAACGTTCAAAGTTTTTAAACTTCGAACATATAATAAAGACCCATCCCTGACTACTGGGTTGACTCTTAGTAGTGTGGTAGCTATAAGGGATGGCTGACTTCACAAGGGATACTATTATGCATTTCTTGGAATTAATTTTAGTCCATGGCTCTGACACTATTTATCTATCTGTGTCAGACTTCCATGGAAAATGTTAATGTCAGTGGGGGATTCTACGACTGCTGCTAATTTACAACCATCTGAAATTTGGTCGGCTACAGTCCCTTGACATTCAGCTACACTTCAGAGACATAGATGCAAAAAACAAACAGTCCCAGGACCAGTCCCTGAGGGACTCCTCTGGTGACTGGTCTCTTTGTGGAGGTGGACTCCCAAGTTCTAACTTTATGGGTTTTGTCTATTAGCCAGCTGGCTATCCACCAAGTGACACAGGGGTTTATACCTAACATCATGAGTATGTCAACAATGCATTTGTCAGGTCAGGGTAGTCATTCTAAACCCTTTGCCCTTTTCCATTGCTGTGGTGCCTTTCTCAAAGAAGTCCATCAGGCTGCATAGGCATGACCTGCCTTTGTTGAAACTGCACTGGGTTGGGTCCACTGTCTAGAGGTTACATATGTCACTATTGATCATTTCCACAATAGTTATTTCTATGGCTTTGCATATGAGACCAGTGAGACTTATGAGCCTGTAGTTTCTGGGGTCCATAGATGGCCTGCCTTTGTGTATAGGGATGACAGTTGCCATTCTCCAGTCGTGAGGCATGAAACCTGTTTGATGGCAATAGCTAAATAGTGATGCGAGAGGGCCTGATAGGTCATATTTCATCTTACTTAGAAAGCAGCCTGGCATATTGTTGGGTCCCACTGATGCAGTCTTATTGAACTTAGTGAGAGCATTGAGGATCTGTTCCCTAGCATAGTTAGGGGAGTTACATTTCTATGGTGTTTCCTGAGGGGAGGCTGGGGGGTGAGATTAAGCTGAATTTGCATGCCAGTAGGTTTGCTATATCTTCTGACTCAGTGTAAATGCCTCCATTAAAAATAAGCTCTGCACACAACTGTGCATTGCCTATGAGGTTGTAGACATTTGTAAAGAATGCCTTGTGGTCATCCTTGGCCTGGGAGGCCAGATTTACCACAGATTTAGCTTTGGTAGACTTTATTTGTTCTCTGAGTTATTTGTTTAGTTTGATGACAATTTTATCCTGCTGGGTGCTACATCTCATAAATCTTGCTATGAATTTCTTTTTTCCTTCTGTTATACCGCCTACTGATGTTGGGATTTCACTAGCATTGTTTGTTTCCTGAGTTAAGTCTGTTCTTACGCCTGGTGGGACAGCTGCCTCAATGTAGCTGCTAACATCCTTGTGTAGGGGTTATGTGAACAGTTCCTCACAGGCAGCAGTGTTCTTGGAGTTTAGGGGGCCTTGAAATTTTGCCAGATTTCACTTAATAGTAGGATGAAAGCCTTGGAGTTGTTCCTGAACATTCATGGTTAGCAGGGGTTCTGAATTTTATTTTTACTTCAAAGGAGACCATTCTGTGATCTGACCCTACCAGAGAAGACTTTACACTTGGGGGCATGCAGAGCTCACCCATATAAGTGAGGCCCAGATACAATATGTTTGAGTCCCTGGTCAGTGTACTAACAATCTGACCCAGGATGTTTGTGTTTACAAAGTTCAATAATTTATGTACCTGCACGTTTGGTGCCATACATTATTCCCAGTTAATAGTAGGGTAATTAAAGTAGGCCATTAATATACTATTAGGGTGGATGGGGAGTGTCATCAGCATAAATATATGTTATGGGTTTCCTGGGTCATACAAGGGAACCTATACTTGCAAGGAAGTGGTATGGGATTTTGCCTATGGTGATTTGAACATGGAGAATCTCATGTGCATCTTCCTATTTTACCAGCTTGGAGGTATATTTATACTTGATGTAAATTGAGATACCTCCACCTTTTGTCCCTTCCTGTGTAGTAGTAGGTCTAAATGTGTGGAAAGCATCATAGCCTTGGACTGCTGGGGTGCTCTCCACAGCTTTATATCACATCTCAGTGACTGCACAGATGTCACCAATCTGTAGGGTAAGGAGAGCTTGGAGGGGTTGGACTTTCTTGCTTAGACTCCTAGCACTGAGCAGTTAGAAGATTTCTTGGATTAGAGAAAGTATACATGGTAACTGAAATTGAATGTATGGATTTAACCTGGATAAAGAATATGGAAAACTTTAAAATATTTTTAAAAAGAAGTTCATTACAACATTAATCAATTGATAAGTCATATAAATGTCTGGTATCTCTTTAAGTGCATTATGGTCATGTTGTTTCAATCTGATGAAGTATCAAGAGGGTGAAAGTGTTTATTCTGAATTTATTTGGCTTCAGTGCTACTATTAAACTTTTTTATATGTTTCTATGAGTGAGTGATGGCTGTTTTAACACTTTTATTTAATACTTTTTTTGTGTACAATTATAAGAAGATACTTTTAGGTCCCAGCTATTACTTCCCATTAAAGTCAAACTGAATTAAGGAAATGTTGGAGAAGCTGTAGGCAGGAAGAAACTTAACTTTAGAAAACTTAAAAAAAAATTATCACCTGGGGGGGCAGATAATCATATGTTTTTTAGGATTCCAGGAAGATGAACTGCTCTTCTTATAGGCTGTTCCTGGGATTCAGAGTATACTTCTGAGGCAAACTCTTAAGAGGAGTTTTATTTTCATCCACAGTTTTGAAGACAATTATCCATCTGCATCTTACTAATCTGGATCCAAAACTGGTGTGGGAGAACAACTGCTGAAACCAATGTGAGAGGGGAGTTCAGTTTCAGGGGGCCTTTGCAGTTTAAATTTGAAGGTAAATCAATTTGATCAGAAATGGCATTGTATCTTGCTGCATTTGGCTGCAGTGAAAGAATCATCCTTTTAGGATCATGTACTTAAATTGATGTTAATGTCATGAAGAGGTATGCATCTAGTCCCACTTGCTATTCCCCAGCTGGTCATTTGGTTTAGATAGGTATAGATGGAGACTTACAAACTCCTATCTTGTCCACCAGGCTATTCAAACAAAATGGGTCACTGCTGTTGACAGTGTTCATTGGATGTGAATATTTATCAGGGTTGTGCATGGATTTCTATTTCACTTCATATTTTTAAATATGTCAATACATCATTGCCCTTTGCTGTCATGTTTAATTTTACTAAGGTTGCTCTATCGAGTTACTTTTTCCCTGTTTATCACGTGTGTTACATAAAATGTAAAAAAGTTACAGAAAATAAATTACAATAGTTGTATCCTTTTCTTAACAGAAATAACATACTTATTCATTGCTCTCAACTGCCCAGATTTTCTCAGGATGACCAGAATTTTGCCTCATAGTGGTGCAGCAGTTAGCCTTGTTACCTCACAGCAAGAGGTTCTCTGATTCAATTCTCAGATGGGGTGTCTTTTGTGTGGAGTCTGCAAGTCCTCCCTGTGGTCGCATGGGTTTCCTCCCACATTTCAAAGACATGCAGTATGTGGACTGGACACGCTAAACTGGGCGTATGTGCGAGTGAGTGGTACCATGGCAGGGCTAGCCACCCAGTGGTGTAAACCTTGGCTCGAGATGATTGTCACTGTTGAAAGTGACACCCCGACCCCATGTGCAAAATGGGAAAAAGGGGTTCAGGATGAATGGGTGGATGGATTTTTGGTCAGTTCCTCATAACATTTGTAGTTTTCTGACAAATCATGAATGATTTAAAGTCAATAAATAATGACAGATATTTGAGTTTCAGACTTCATAACCTACAGAAAATACATATTGAAGCAAAATCCATTATTTTAGCAACTTTATATGTCTAGAAGAGTAATATCTAAAAACCTGCCCCTATTTGGGGCCTTTACCCCCCCCCCCCATTATTTTTGGCTTTGTTCAGATTTCTTGTTCACCTTCTTGTTCACCTCACTTGTCCCAGTGAATCCAGCTTTGCTGTTACTGAGATATTGAAATATAGCAACATTTCCATTATTTATTTACTGCCACCTGCACTGTTTTGCATTGATGACTTTTATGATGCATTTACATAGTGCAGTGATGTACTGTTAATTGTCTCTTTACTAAATTTGACTTGCTTGCTTCATTTAATTTACAGAGGCAGTACAACTTCATTTTAATACATGCCATGTATATCTGATCAAAGAGTCCTTACTGGGGAGGAGGCAAAGGGGACAGTTGCCATGGGCTCAAGCTGTTACATGGTATGAACAGCAGGTGCAAATAGGGCATAATTGCATTATCAGCATTTAGTCATGAAGATGTAAGAATATCATGTCTTCATAAATAAATGCCGATACTGAAGTCATGGCTGTAGCTAGAAATTCAGTAAGTGAATGCTAGTAACTGTAGCAAGATGATTGTTACAGTTATTGCAAGGCAGCTTGCTACAGTTAAAAAAGACATTCCTCCTCCCACCCCACCCACTTTTTTTTCTGGTCCTCAATTTGTGAAGCCATTGTTGTTTTCTTTGTCTTTAGGTTTTGGCTGAGAGGAGTACCAGTATGAGGTACTGCCCAGGGTACCAGACGACCAAGCTATAGCTCCATCTGAGCAGTGTTATTAGTTCTACAGGAATGATACATGAGTTGTCCTTATTACCTCTATGTGCACCTACCCAGCTAACTAACAAATATGCATAAAAAAAAATGTTCCTGTGTGACAGCAACAACATACTCAGCCCACCTATTACAGCTTCTCTTATAATCCAGTGTCTCCTCCCCAACCTCTTCTGCTGTCCTGTAGCCCACCCTGACCTCCACTGCCTTGAATGCTTCTTCTACTCTTATCACAGTTAAAAACCTTTCTTTACATCGTATGTCAAAAACAGATAAATACTGAACACAGAGTAATGAGCTGCATTAAGCTCTTCTACTGTACCTCGGACTAGCTACCCAAAACAGTGCAAACACCAAATGGCAGGTCAGAATGAAAAGCATGCAGTTTTCTAGAATTACTCCATGTATCAAGAGTTTTGTTGCTCTCTGTTTATATAGCTACAGACTGGCTGCAAAGCATTAAAGGAAGAGACAAATGTGTGTGAGTAGGATAAGGATCTGTTTACATGTGGAAAGTAAATAAAAGGGAAATTACTTCTAGGGAAAGAAGGTCAGAAGATGGCAGTGTGCTCACACACACACACACACACACACACACACACACACACACACACACACACAAAATGCAGAGATTCTTTACAGTTGCACAAAATAATGCAGACTTCAACTTTTTATTAATGTTATGTTTCGGCAATTAATTCATACTTCCTTGAAATAAAGTGCAATAATTAATTACAGTTTGTGCTTCCTTACACAAGTGATGGTGTACTTTTAAATTACAGCTGCACATCCTCAGGAAACGATATGACAAGCAGTGGTAAACAGAAGCTATAACATACTATGATTTAATGCTTGTATAGATAAAGTAGGGTACTATACTATGGGCTCTCTCATGCATCCTGGGAAAATGGAATAGGCTGTTACATGAGTTGTGAACTGACTTAGCAGGACCCCAGTTCCTTATATGGTCAATACCAATAAAAGCTGCAAGAAACATTCCCACATGCAAAGATAGTGACCTTTCTTATCATGTATTCTCCTAGCTCCTGTTATATACTGCACCTCTCCTTCTGTCCTCTACTAACAGCTACACACAGAGGCTGGACAAATATATTTTCTTTTGGTAGGATGCACTAATGGCTTTGGTATTTTGGGCCAGTCATGCAATTTATTTAATATTGGAATAGTTTCTGTAATGATTTATCATTGGCAAATTCATTACAGAAATGAAGAATCAGACTGGTTCAAGTGAAATAAATAACATTTTTATTAAACATGTTTAATAAAAAAATGTGTAATCAAATATAATGTACCTGCGTAAAGTAGCTGTTTATACAGCAACCCCCCCCCCAAATACATACATACACACACACATACAGACACACACACACACACACACACACACACTTTCAGAGCTGACCATATACTCAGGCCACCAGCCTCAAGATAACTGGTGATGCAGGCTGTGACGACTGGGGAGAGATGGGCGGAGGCTGCCAGCTTAGTCAAATAGAATTTAATATATAATTCTATCAACTGTATAAATAAATGTAAAATACAAGCTTGTGTTTTAAATGTAAGAAAACACTGTGAAATGTGGAACTGCAAAATATGTGACAACATTGCACTCTACTGACCCAGTGAAGCATGTTGTATCCTTTCATGTTAGAATTCTGCCAGAAGGCGGCTGGATAAAGATTTCATGCCCATTATTTTAAGGCTAAAGTTTATGACTAGAATTTAGATGTGGAAGGTGCTTTTATTGCTTTAGTTTCTGTTAGCATATACATGTGAAATGTCTTGTATTGCTGTAAGTTTCTGAGGAGATGTTAGATTGCTAAATAATGCAGTTTGTGGCCTGAGAACTCAGACCAGGTGTTAAGATGATGCAATATGAATACTGGGAAAACCTGTGTGTCAAAAATGATGTAATTTTGGGAGGGCCTTAGAGACATGCTTGTTAGTAATGTTTAAATACTATTTCTCACAAGAGACAAGAAAGCATTTTGATCTGGACATCTAACTTATCAGCACTCTGCTTATGCTCACATGTAAGTTTTTAGCACTGTGATATCTTGTAGGAATAGTTAAAGCTACTAAAGATTAATTAGGTATTTTTCTTTGAAACCAGACCTGTCCTACTGTATTATTTTAAGTTTCCGTGTGATCTGTGAACTCTTAGATATCTCTGTGGTGTAGTAGTTTTGTCTTGTGTTTTAATTATTTATTATTAAATATTTTTAAAACCTTCTACCTGTGGCTGCTTTGTGTAGAGATAAGCTCTAGAGTACATTGCATATTTATATAGAGTTTATTGTAATAGGCCACTCTGATAAGCCTTAGACTGTATAGTCACATCACCATTGGATATTAATATTGCACAGTAATAATTGGACACTCTTTTAAGGGCCTTTTAGTAGCTGATATTATTAACTGGGTGGTGGCAGTAATTACTACCGTATAGTCTGGGTAAAGGGGCACAGCTGGAGAATCTGTGTCAGCCTTTCCCAGGAGTGTCTGTGAAGTGTATGAATACTTATCTCAAAGTGTGTGTGTGTGTGTTGTGTCAGCTACTTGGGCAGGGACACGAAGCACTGGTTGGACAGAGAGGGTACTGGAGGTTCTAGCTTGCCCAGTTAGGCTGAGATCTAGACCCTATAGCTGTGCCAGTGGGGAGTCTTATTGGGGACCTGGTGAGAAAGGGAGCAGCCAGCCCCAGACTGACTGTGATCTCTGTGTGCACTTAAGGGAAATTGTACTTTACTGTGTGTATTAGTTATCCTTTCCTCTTCTAGGAGACAACCTCCCTGGTGTTAGTGGTGAGAATTGAGGCTCCTTGATTGCTGGGCCAGGGCACGGTCATCACAAGTGTTTGGCAGTTGTGGGATCTACTTCACATACTAATTGGCTTGTAGTGGTGTGGGGTAGAGTGAATTCCTGTAGCTTATGTACAGTGATCTCTAAAAGTGTTTTGTACTCTAAAACAGCCACGCAGTGTATACCAAGAGTTCAGATCACAATTGTTTATTTCTTTTGTTAGCTTAGTGTTAGTCAGGGTGAGCAGGCAGCATGTCAGCAGAAGAGTATGGAAAGCTGACAAGGAGCCAGCTGGCAGAGATGTGCCAGGCTAGGGGGCTGGTGCATGGAAACCTAAGATGGACCTGATTGCAGCCTTGGTTACAGCTGCATCAGAAAACAGCAGCCTGGAGGATAATCAGACTGACAGTGGAGATACAATATCCTTGGAGAATGGACAGCTCAACTTTTCTGCAGTGGACTTAAAAATCCAGCTGGAGCTGAAGAGACTTGAGTTGCAGACCAGTTGTATGGAACTAGAAGCAGCCGAGAGAATGAGGAGCCTAGAAGCTGAAGAACAGGAACGGCAGAGAAAGCATGAGAGAGAAATGCTGACTCTTCGCCAGAGTCATGGAGGTAATGGGGAAGGGAGTAACCGGACCCCAGAAGCACAAAAGGTCAGTAAATTTCTTCCACAGTTTAAAGATAATTTTGATAGCTTCATTCATATGTTTGAGCACGTATGTAAACAGTATGAAGTTGACCAAAGGCTCTGGGTATGGTTACTGACCCCCTTACTCCATGGTAAAGCTGTAAGTTCTTTAGCAAAAATGCATGACACTGACTGTTTTTATTATACTGCTGTAAAAAGACATTTGTTAAAATGTTTTAAGCTAACACCTGAAATGTATAGGAAAAAGTTTTGTGAGCATAGACGCAAGGCAGATGAAAGTGTGTGTGAATATGTTGTTGAACTGAGCACTTATTTTCATAGCTGGATGAGTGGATGTCAGGTCACCACTTATGAAGGGCTGGCAGACCTTTTGGTAAGGGAACAAGCCCTTAGCACTTTGCCTGAGGACATGAGGATCTGGTTAGCTGATAGACAGTGTTCTACTTCAGAGGAGTTGGTGAAGAAGGGAGACCTATACATAGCAAGCAGGGCAGCCCTGCACAGGAAAGGGACCCCCAGTACTGCTCATGGGACTAAAGGAACCCATGGTGGGCAGCACAGACTGCCCCAACAGAATCCACCAGTAGCAGGGGAAGCCACTAGTCCAGTTACATGGTCAAGAGCTAGGGTTAAATGGTTTGAATGCAACCAGTGGGGCTATGTGGCATACAGGTGTCCATGCAGGCAAGGTGGGGAACCAAAGGTGAGGGAGACAGTAAGTGGGAAAGATAAAATGCTAATAGTGGGTTGTCTTGAGACAACAGGGGTATGGAACTACCATCCTGCAGATGTCCTAAGAGGGAAGTATTTGGATGAGGCAGTACTATGTACTTATAAAGTTAAGAGCAGTGAACTAAGAGACAAGCATGTCAGTCTGGCAGCCTGGGGGGACCCAGACAGACTGCATACTTGCAGCCAGGACAGCTGAGGTGGTTACTTCAGGGAGTGAGCTATGCTGTAGCAGTGGGACTGAATGTGAGCCACAGCTGCTTGTGGGTACTGATGTTCCCTTGGACAGGTTAACTGTAAAGGAAGAGGGATGTAGTAGTACCCAGGCTGACTGTGAGGCACCGCTGTCAGAGGATGCCAGACTTCCAGTGGAAGGGGAGCTGGGAAGGGTTACAAGGAGAGACTTGAGACAGGCTCAGCTCTAAGACCCTACATTGCATGGCCTGAGGCAGGTAGCTAGGGAGGCACCTGGTTCTCAAGGGAAGGGGGAATCTGTATACCAGAACAAAGGGTGACTGTACAGAGAGTGGACCCCTGAGGGAGGGCTAGAAGGTGAGAGAGTACAGCAGTTGGCAGTGCCTAGAGCTTACCGTCTGGTGCTTCTAGCCATAGATTTCAACAGTTAAAAACAAAATGATTATATAGTATGGGTCAGTATCACATGACTTGCAGCCAAGTAGTCACATGACATATACATAATAGAACATGATACTTTTCATTTCAATTTAGTTTGCTGTAAAAACTTTAGAACGGGTTTTAATGTTATAACATCATTTATTCCTGGTGGTTTATCTGCCTGTAGCCTAGTTATCCACTCATATTCTTTCAACTCCAATTTATTGTTTATGTCACCCCCTCTTAGTGTTGTCTCAACTATATGTATAACACGAAACGAAAATCTATGCTCAGCCCCATGTTCCTCTATATGCTTATATAGAGAATTAGTTTTTACGGCCCTGTTAATTTCTGACTTGTGTTCAATTATTCTATTTTTTAATTTTCTTATGGTTTTACCTATATAGAATGATGAACACTCAGAGCAGGTAGCCATGTATACCACCGAGGTGGTATTACAGGTAGCCTTAACATTAAAATTATAGACTCTCTTTGTGACGGGATGTTTAAATGAATGACTAGTTCCTTCATAAATATCTATGCAACATGTACAGTTGTAACATTTAAATGTTCCTGGTCTGATGTTATTACATGCTCTTAATGTGTGGAGATCCTTATAGCACAATTGCTGCTTCAGTGTTCTCATATTTCTAAATGAAAAATATGGTTTAACATCCAATACTTTCCTTACTTCCATGCATGCCATCAATATAAGCCAGTTTTTTTGTATAACTCATTGTATTAAATGTGTATTAGAGTTAAAGGAAATAACAAATCTGACTTTCTTATCAGGTTCCCTTGCTTCACCCATTGTAGTACCTTCGGTGTATGTGGGTTTAAGGGTAGTAGTCCTTTGGGCTATAGTTTTGTTCTTGAGTTCTAAAATTAATCTACTATTATAGCCACTAGAAAGCAATTCCTGTATTGTGGATTCAAGATGTGTGTTAAACATAACCTCATTCGTATTTAATTTACTTACTCTACCCAACTGTGATCCTATTATACTCTTAAATACATGGGGAGCATGCATACTACCAGAATTCAGATATCGTCCTGAATGTACCTCTTTCTGATATATACTTGTTTCAAAAGAGTCAACAGTTTTGTCTAACATTAAATCTAGGAACGCTATCTTGTCCCTAGAAAATTCCATCTTAAATTTTAAAAAATTCGTACTTTCATTTAGATATAATAAGAAGGATTTCAACTGAGGCTCAGTCCCCTTCCACAATAAGAAACAATCATCTACAAATCTCTGGTAAAATGCTATATTATTCACAAAATTATTATCTTTGTTTAGTATAAATCTCTGCTCCCAGATATATAATACCAAGTTAGCATAGGTGTTTGCTATGGAAATACCCATAGCTACACCCGATGTTTGCAGATATATTTGTTGGTTAAACAAAAATACATTGTTGGTTAAAACTAGATCTAGTAATGTACAAATAGTTTCTACTTTGCGTGATGTATAGGGGGTTTGTTCTGTTAAAAATTCTCTTATGCAATTAATACCAAAATCATTGGGTATTACTGTAAAGAGAGAGGTAATATCCAACGTTGCTAGTATAACATTATCATATGATATTGCTTCTATTCTTGAAGATTGTTGCCATTGTCTTAGCTTTATTAAAAAATCAGTAGTATCCTTAAGCACAGTGCTACAACTTTTCATAAAAGGATATAATTGCTGTTGCAAATAAATAGATATGGGTTCGATAATCCAACCTCCACCTGAGACTATAGGTCTCATAGCTGGATCTATGGTGGATTTATGTATTTTAGGAACTCCATATAAACTAGGTATAAGATATAGACATAGATCTTTTTAATTTTCTTACAGTACCATGCCCCCTTATACCTAGTACATATATATGAGGAGGACCTCATTTTCTTCAGAATCTCTGGCTATGATTTGTATTAGTAGTGATCCCAAGTTCAGGATTTTTTTCAGAATCTGCAAGCACAGCTAGGGTTTGGGTTTGATTCATGAAGTGCAACCCTTATTTGTTTGCGCAACATCTCCTCATGTCATGTTTTGCTATGACTCATACTGCAAGAGCTGAAGTACTTAGAAAAATTGTATAACAAGGTAATCAAGTCCACCAGCAACTCAAGAAAGTATAAAATATTTAGGATTTTTTTTTTTTTTGCAGAAGGAGCAAGTTCCCCCTGAACCTCCCATGTGTGAGGAGAGACCTCCTCGTCCCTCAGACTTAATTACTGTCACTCCCTGGTCACTCCATCCAGAGAAAGAGTTATCATTTTCCAGAAACCAGTGAGAGCACATCAGCTCAGGTATTAAGCAGACACATACAACAACAACTCACTTGTATGTATCTCAAGGAATTAAACTAACAACTGAACAATCAAACAGTTAAGCTTGAGCAACTGAATTATGAGTGCTCGTGATACTAGCAAATGAGTGGAAGTCCCTTTCTTTTTTATGTGATAGAAATGTTCTTTCAGCAAAGTTTTCCAGTGGAGTTTGTAACTAAAAGTGGTTTTACTCAATCATTTGTCCAAGTTTGCAACTCCTAAACTCTTGTCATCACTGCTGGTCTACCACCAGTAAGACCTACACAGCAGTAGATTGTGCAACATAATAATAGTAACTTAATTACTATAACTAGTAACTGTAATGTCTGTGCACTCCTGATCAAATAAAAATGTTGGCTATAGTAATAAAAAACTCCTCTATGGCACATTCACTTATGCCTCACCATCAGCTGACAGTGCTCCCTTACAACTATCAACACTTCATATTTCAGCCAATGAGTAGGTATCATTGTTAGTGGCCTTTTGTTTTGCAAGGAAATACTCAAGGCACTAGCACAGATAGAAGTCCTACAGCAGCACTACAATGTTTCATAGCTAGTGGTCTGCCTTTTGAACTCTTATTTATCTTAATTACAAGAGTGGTATCTCTGGAATGTAACTGTACAGAGAGCAACTTGTTGGAGATAAGGCACACACATATTTACCCCCACCCACAACTCCAGTACTGGGTATTGGCCCTCATCAGACCTATTGCAGAGTATAATGCCCCCTTTGCTATGTACCTGACCAGATGCATGCAGCAACTGGAAGGTTCACAAAAGTTCCTTACAAAAAGAATACAGGGAGTAAACACAATGTCCTTCATTGATTGCGTGAAAGTCCTGTCCCTTTACTCAGTATCATACAGACTTATGAAAGGTGACCTTTGCTTGGCATACATGGCATCCCTGGAACCATGCTTTGATGAATCTTTTGCACATCCGCAAAACTAACAGCATCAGAACTGCTAGATTTAAAAAAATAAATTTAGCTTGCAACATAAATAGGACATGTTGGAGAGACAGATTTGTTTCTCAGAGAATTCCCGGTCTCTGGAACATGCTCCCCATCCATGTGAAGTAGAATTCCTTACTATTCCTATTTAAGGGCAACTTGGACCAATGGAAGAGTAATCGAACATTTAGCCTTGGTCTGGCACTTACATCTGTGATGGACAGAGTCAGTCAGTAAATGACCCCCTATATAAATCAAATTTGTGGGTCACATTTGGGTTGCACACCTAAGCTTATAAGGGACGTATTGGTTGTTAGCCTAGTACACACCTATGAACCAATGAACTTATCCAATAGGTCAGGCTGTCCATGGTTAGAAGAGACTGAAAACCAAACCTAGGTTTAGGTTCTGATTAGCTGTTGTGAGTGTGCAGGAGAGTTAGGGAGGGAAGATTAGCTGATATTTATTTAAAGTATGAGTTAATTATCAAGTATATATATTTTCTCTGTGAAACATACTTTCCATTTACTGTTTTTTCTGCTGTTTCAAGAAGAGGAAGAAGTCTGACAACTGCTTACATTCTTGGTGAAGCTCACTTCCCAGTTTGGTTAGAATTATTTCTGATCATCTGGGTGGAGTTGCTCATGCTGGAAATGTTTTATACTCACCCAGTTTGTAAAGGTTTCCACTACTCTCACTACTTCCACACACAGCTAGCAGCTTCCAGCTGTTCTTTTTTTACCACTGTAATGAAATTCTGTCTCACTAAGCCTGCTGAGAAAAGAAATATGAGAAAAACAACACAAGCTTAAAAATTATGGTTACACTCAATATGGCAGTGTTCCAATTTTTGCAAATGAGGTTTACAGTCTTTTTAAGTTGTGGTACCTGAGAATCTAAGTAGAGATTTTAGCCATATATTTTCTCTCCCTTCTGTCTCATACCAGCTTTGTTTACTAACAGTTCTGTTAACCACCACTGACTTGGCATATAGTTCTTGCAAATAGGCAAGAGTTTGCGCCAGGGAACTATTACTATATTAGTAGTTCTACTTTTCTGTTTTAAAGAATAGTTTTGCAGCAGTGGTGTGATAACTACACAAAACACACTCACACAAAATGTTAGCAAAACAGCTGTAGACAGCAAAATGCACATTCATAGACAGAAATGCATACCATATAAACCCACATATAGTATATCAGAAGTATAAACTTGGATGCATTGTGCTCAAAAGGAGGGCAGCATGACTACTGCATGTGGGTCATAGTCATGGGAACAGAAAGAAGTACTTGAATGTATTCCTGTAATGTAGTTCCAGAGTATAGTTTGCAAACTGTCATGCTAAATGTCTATCTAAACTATCAAAGTACAGTCTACCAAAAGGATGGAGATAAGACTAGGATTCATCTTCAAAAAGACTGAATAGTTTATGTACATGAGTTTAACCACTCAACAAGGAGTGGACTTGAACTGGGAAAGTCTCCAGCTTCTCTGTGACCCAGAAAAGGATACAGTAGAAATTAAATGTTTATGTTTATTACAGCAATCCAAGTTAATGTTATTCAGTGTTATTTTAGTTGTGTCCAGTGGTCACATATAAGCACTTAAATGTACAGTGCACTGTCACTCACTTAAAGGAGGGGACAAGTTCAAGTATATAACAGCCTGGAAGTTAGGCGGAAACAGTGGATGTGAATCCAAAGGGATGATTATTGTTATGTTATGGACACAACATGTTTTCTTCTTTGGAAGGTGCACTAAATATTTTTAACTCCACTTGTACTGGCACGCATGTGCCTGTGTGTAAGCAAGAGTTCTGTACATTTCATTACATATCAGTCCAGGTAATAGCCCAAGAAAGTTTTTCTGATAACATATTGTAAATCTACATTTTTTTACTACAGGTTTTCACCTCATAATTTTTAGCTATTGTCCTTGCTGAATTTCTATGAATTGTTAATTTTCATTATTGCATGAATCTTTGTTTCTTTGTACTCATATTTAATATATGGCATGCATGCATGCAATTATGTATTCAAATTCACATTACTGCTAAGTAAACTCTGTTATTTGTTCTTTGTGTGGAGCTTTTCTCCTCGGGTCTCCGCTGAAAATGGGCCACCAGCCCAGTGGACTAACCCACTTAAAAAAAAATAAATAAATGCATGGTTCTGGGATGCTGTTGTGATTCAGCTTAATAATTACTTTTATTTTTATTGTTTTCTAATTATGCTGCACTGGCACCGGGGACTACCACTAATGTTTACAAAGGTGCATTTGAAATAAATTAAAACTACAATTAAGCAATAGTAGATTTGCACTTAATTTTACTGTATGGGGAGATGTGGCAATTATGGCTGCAAGGAAATAGGGTGATATTAAAGCAGATGTGGATGAGGGTGAAGAAAAGGGTCAGACAAGAGGTATGATGGAATATGGAGGTCAAAGGGAGAGGCAGAGGGACATGGGCAACTTTTTTGGTGGAAACAGGGCCATGTTTTGTTTTGTGAGGGGAATGGGCATTTTTTTGGTGAGAATAGGTCCCGTTTTTTTGTTTTTTGAAGAACAGAAGGGCAGGAAAAGTCATGGAAAGAGGAGGAGGGAAAAATAGCAGGTATAAACATATAACAAATATCACAAGACATGATGATGGTTAAAAATTCACATAAAGGAGAGGTAAGGTACACAGACGGTATACATATAGACTATACAACACTGGTGAAGAAAAAGTGGCAAACAGGGTATGGCTTCATAGCAGCTTCATTGCTGTAATTTTGTAAACTGTGTGACAGTCATACCAGAATGAGTATGGCTGATGGTTTATGGTTTATGTGTTTTGGAGAACACTAAATGGAGACTGCCATCATTGCAGTTGTAACAAAAGCAGATACTGCCAACCCAGCTAGCTGGAATTTTGTAAATAATTATATGTCATTTGTGAATATTAATATGATTTATATAGAAATGTAACAAATGGAGATATTGGCAGCCCAGCTATTTCGAATTTTGTAAGTGGTTGTGTGTCATTTGTGAATATTAACATGATCCATATGCCTGTGTTACAAAAGTATTAGAACTGTATGTCATATTGTATAGACATGTGCGGAAGAGATATTTTTATACACTATTGTAACTGTTTAACAGGGGAGACTGAAACACATGAGATTAACTTGCAAAACTTAAGAATAATGGTTGAGATTAAGTTAATTTACAGCTGGGCCATAAACAAAAGATGTTATCTCTCAGTTTCAGTGCAGTAACAAACAATTTCAAAAACTAGTTTTTTGTATTGTCTTTACATGTGGAGGAATGTAAATTATTTTACAACTTCCACCATTTGGCAAGAGATCTAAGAAGGGCCCTTGTTTATGTGTTTTCACAGGGAGATGCTAAATGCTGGTAGTTTCTAGCAATGAGGATTTGGCTTGGGAGCTAAAATCAGGAGACAAAAAGTTATGTCATCCTGTAAGCTAACCCAGTAGTCATATTTGCTATTAATTTAAGAACTTTCTGAGAGAGAGAGAGAGAGAGAGAGAGAGAGAGAGTGCATTTTGTATTTTGTCTTTGACCTGACAGCATCAGCTGGAAAACCCACTCACCACATCTGTCTTGCTATGATTAAGTAAGTTTAGGGTACAGGGATTTCTCTTATTTGCAGTTAGGAATATAGTACAGTAGATCTTAGATGTTTTCTTTATTTATTTGAGATGATCCTGCAATGTCATTTTAAATATTTCCTGTGATTTTGAACTCTGAAGTTACTGTGATTGTTTACTTGAATATTTTCTTGTTCTTTTATTATTTATTATTAAATATAGCTAAACCTATCATTGTGGCTGATATTTGTGAGATATATTTTATCTTAGAGTACTTGCATATGTATTTGGTGACGCTGTGCAGTCCACTCTTAATAGCCTTGCTCTTGGTCAAACTACCATTTGGATTAATAATAACATTACACGGTAAGATTGGACACCCTTTGCTAAGGGCCTTAAAGTAGCTGATAAGTAGGGGCTGGTGGTAGTGAAAATTACCTTATAGTCTAGGCAGAAGGGGGCATTGCTAGTAAACCTGTGCCAGCCTTTCCCAGGTGTGTGTGTGTGTGTGTGTGTGTGTGTGTGTGTGTGTGTGTGTGTGTGTGTGTGTGTGTGTGTGTGTGTGTGTGTGTGTGTGTGTGTGTGTGTGTGTGTGTGTGTGTGTGTGTGTGTGTGTGTGTGTGTGTGTGTGTGTGTGTGTGTGTGTGTGTGTGTGTAAATCAAATCTCAAAGAGCATGTGTGTGTGTCAGCTACTTGGGCAGGGACACAAAGCACTGGTTGGACAGAGAGGGTGCTGGAGGTCTTGGCTTGGCCACTCAGCTGAGCTCTCAACTCTATAGCTGTGCCAGTGAGGAGTCTTATTGGGGATCTGAAGAAAGCGGTAGAAACCAACCCCAGAATGACTGTGGTCTCTGTGTGCTCTTAAGGGAAATTGAACTTTACTCTGTGTGTACTTGTCATCCTCCCAGTGTGTACATCCCCCACTGTTGCCAGTGGTGAAGATTGAGGCTCCTTGATTACTGGGCCAGTGGTGGGGCATCACAGCAGTACACAATGGATATGAAATGCAATCATGTGCTAGGTTGTCAGCAGTTTAAGTGTAAGCCAAGCAACAGCAAGGATTAACAAACACAGGATCAGACAAGTGGAGGACAGACTAGACCCTCCAACCCTGCATGCAAAAGGCAAACAACCAAGCACATTACCAAACATCAGGACCGCAGCAAAACATTAACATGGTTGTGTAGTAAACAAATAAGTACGCACACCACAAACACAGGAGAAATGGGATTCACATGTCAAACACATATGCCATGCCAGAGCAATACTGATAGGTTGTCAGGTATACAACAAATATGACTGACATATAATGGCATAACAGAATCCAAACAGAAAGTTCATCACACATACCCACGCCAATAACACGTAATATAAAGTAAATGGTGATACATATATGATTAATGAATGTTAAGGAATGCAAGCCTGTGCATAGGCAGAAAGCATACAAATTCCTGGGTAATGCCCAACACACAAGTACAGCCTGTGCAATGATGGAATTAAAGCATTTACAACCACCTTGTTTGCATATGCCTTGCATGTGCATGATATCCAACATGGTGGCATAAGGTAGTATTGTGCCTGTGCATCTACATAACAATGATGATAACGTAGAAGGTAAGCATACACACAGCATATGCCATGTACAGGCGAAACATGTAGGCTAAAGCTGTAAGTGGGAAGGGAGACAGACAACACAGGCCCACATCAATGAGGAAATACCAACAAGTGAAAGTAGGCAGAGAATAAAGCAGGGCATCCCTAGCTAAGGTGACATAGTGCACATGCATGTGTCCACAACACAGAATGGACTGCAAATCCTCGCACGGTACATTGAAGCAAATAGACAATGCATGGTACATGGACATAGTGCGCTGGTGGTGACCAATGCATGACACATGGGCATAGTGGATTGGTGTTGGCTATAAACAAGTCTGTGTAAAAATAACACAAACAAAGTTATGTGCAGCAGTTAAATAGCAAGTGGCATAGGTACAAAATAAAAGTAGGTTTGAGTATCACATACACATATACACTGCCATGCAAACATAATACAGCGGGTACCACAATAACCTGTGCAAGTTTAAGACTGATGAAAAGTGCATGTAACAGTCACATATTACAAGAGTGGTTGTGTGTCAATCATAATCCTGCCATACACATGTACATCCATGTAAATCAGTGCATATGTACTACAAATACATACACATGTGCATGTTTGCAAATCTGTGCATGCATGATGTAATATAAACTGTTATCAAAAAGACTGTCCGTTAGCATAAGGGCAGCATGAATGATGCTAAACAAAGCATCACCCTCGTATATTCACTAATGGACCAGTGAATGTCAGCACAGTATGTGAAGGATACATGCTCATATATACCAACCACAGTACAGTAATACAACATGGCACAGTATTAGCCAGTCCATGCCACACATAAGGTCATTGTGCCAGTGTGACAGGCATGAGACAACAATGTTACATAAATCACAAAAGCAAGGACCTGTCATGTTATTGAACAGGCATGAGACAGCACCAACCAATCCAGAAATGAGTGCAATGCATACTACACATGGATAACATGTGCAAATACACACACTTGATCTACCTCACTGTAAGAATAATGAGAATAATGTAGTATGTGAGTTGTTGTCATCCCATGTAATTATATAGGAGAACAACACAAGCAGAACAACTGTGCCCCACTCACATTAAGCTAACTGCAACAGTCATATTTATCACATACAGGGCCAGTGTCTATTGGACATAACAATAACATGTGGCACTGTATGCACCAGAGTATACACACACACACACACACACACACACACACACACACACACACACACACACACACACACACACACACACACACACACACACAGATTTAAGGACTAGCAGCACCCTGCCCATATGGAGTAATGCATGCAGTAATGACAGGATGATCATGTAAATAATAGTGGTTACCACACGTCATTCGGTAATGTATGTCATACTGCAACAGCAAGATAAAGTCACATATGACATCTGTGCAGTGTACATTTGACATATGTTGGAAAAGCATGACAGCAATATCCGATGTCTGCACAATTGTGCCTATACTGCAAATACATGGATATAGAAAACACTATAGTGGCAGCATTACAAGAGTGAATTACACAGAGAATAACCACCTTAATGGGGTCAAACATCATGAAAGATCTCTGTAGCAATCTCCAAGAAGGAGTCTCACATAGCCCGCTTCATATCCTGAAAGAAATTGCCCACCAGGTCCCTCATCCTCTTCTGGAAGACATCTGTCACAATGTTCCAGATCTGGGCGAAAAGTCAACTTCCTGGTGTGGTGGTGGAGGGTATCTTCTACAATGAGTAACAGGAAAAATGTCATGTGCAGGTCCTGGTCTATCATCATCATCATAGTCCCTGTCATGGTCATCATGCTGGTCTTCAGAGTCCAAGTTGGCTGGCAGTGGCCTGAAACATTGGCAGCAGCAGTGTATGGTTGGTGAGCTGGCATGGGCTCATGCACTGTCAAAATTCAATACAAGAAAAAAATTATACATACATAATAGGCATTAACTGAAAATTGTGATTAAATAACATGTCATACAAACTTACACAATCTACATGCAGTAACTGTTATGTATGTGATACTACACTACTGTATGACCATATCCCCCTGTAAGACCTTATGTGATGTGAGGCTTAAATTCAATCCATATTAATATACAAAATTGTGTATAATGTACATCACAGTCATATGCCAAACATGTCTATAATAAAGCAAAATCAGATGTCCACCTACATAACTGTACAGAGAGTATATGATATGCAATTAACATCATCAAAACATATGAGGCAGGACATGTGAAATGTTTGCTTAAGGTACATCATAATACAGTACATTTGTCATTATACCATAATTGTCAGCAGATATGGCTCATGTAAAACAAATGACACAAAGTTATGATAATAACATGTGTAATGTTATGATTATGTAATATTCTTAATGTCCTAATATTCATATACTGATGATATGAATAAAAAGCTATGTATAGGCCAGTGTGTCCATCATACATTGTCATTTGTCAATGTATTACTCTAATATATTACTTGGAATGCAGTACCCTGTTTATCAAACATGCTTCTGTTACTACTTGCTACTTTACTGATATATCAGCCATAAGTATACATGCAACAGCACGCAGACATATGTATATTATAAGTGTCAAAGCAAGTATGCCTTACCACTCTGGCATGCAACATTGACATGGAACTTCATTCCAAAAGACTTGGTACAGTGTAAGTTAACAATGACACTGTCAGCATACCTTTTGGCATGTGGCTCCTGGTGTAACCCAGTTGCCATATAGGCCTTACACCAAAGTCAGTCACAGACTCAAACAGCAACTCCATAGGAATAGGGACCACTATTTATTACTCGATGTGTGCCTCACACATTTCTGCTGAGGTGTCAAAATGGCATTTACATTTCCACTATAACGTATCATTATATGGAACTAATGTATCATATTGACATTCCACCGGTAAAATATTGTTGTTCAAAATATATTGTAAGAAAAACAAGCAATGTTACACTTAAGATATATGTGCAAATGAGATGAAAAATACACCGTGGTTAATGGGTGACATCACAACATCATATAACTGAATGGAATTTAAAAGCTTAGAACAACTGCACAATAGCAAGCACAGCAGCAGCATATGAGAACTAGAAATTATGTGTATGACACACATACATATCTGTCCCTCAACAAATGTATCATTGTCACTATCCACAGTATGTTTGTATTTATGCTTACATATGTACCTGCACAGTTAAAACAACATAATGATGATGAGCATGAATATATCATGCAACACTTCATACATAAGAGATAAAACATGACTGACTTGGGGCACAACAAGGACAGAAAATGGTAGCTAATTTTATTTTTAACAAACCATGACAGTGCAATTATACAGCATTGCAAGAGAAGTGGAATTCAAGTAGATGCCAGTAAATGTCTACCAACAGCATTAAGAATGTTGAGACTGTAGCTGCCCATGTAATCATAGAATAGACAGGCTATGCAAAAAAAGAAGTTATATTCTTACCATAATGTTCCATGCGTGTTTTCCATCTCATCCTTTATTCTCACTGATGGGTCGGATCTGATCCATCGGACCCGTCTCGACCTTTACATACGCTCAAGGTCCTCAGCCAAGCTCATGAGCATTTTCCCTACCCATAATGTAACTGTTTTATAACCTCAGATCTCGTTTGCCCTCCAGCAGTGATTAAAAGTATACCTCACCAAGAAAATGTAAGATAAACACCTTACAAAAGACATACCTCAGAGGCTGTAGAGTCCCATAAAAATCCAATTAGAGGTACTTGGTCTGCTAGGAGGGGGAATGGTGGGTGGGTTGTGAGGATAATGGACGAGATGGACAACACGCATGGAACGTTATGGTAAGAACATAACTTCTTTATGTGTTGTTGTCAATCTCGTCTTTATTCTCACTGATAGGACCGCGTCCCTAGCTACCTAATTCTTGGGTGGCTCATGGGAGAATATTCCTCAGAACCATAGAACCAAACGATGTTCTACTCCTAGAAGCCAAATCCAATTTGTAATGAGTGATAAAGGTATGTGGTTTAGCCCATGTAGCTGCAGCACAAATACTGTCTAAGGGTAATCTGTCTTGGAAAGCTGCTGAAGTGGCTATTGACCTGGTAGAATGAGCCTTGACAGGTTTGGAAGAGTCTTGTGGTTAGAGTTGTATATGAAAGATATACATTGTGATAGTCAATTGGATAGTGTTACTTTAGAAACTGGTTGGCCTTTCCTAATGTCTGAATAAGAGATAAAGAGCTGATCTGATTTTCTGAATTGTGATCTCCTGTGCAAATAGAAATGTAATTGTCTATGGACATCTAAAATCTTTAAAACTCATCTTTATTCCTACCTCTCCTCTATCAAGAAATGTACCTGCATTCTCCCAACCTAGGTCACCCCCCCCCCTTCTAACCCATAAACACCTAAGCTCTATACTAATCTTCTCTACAAAAGGAACAATAACTCTCGTCAATATTCTATCTTTTTCTACATTGCAACCTCCCATATCTACAAAATCTTATTTGTTCCAATATGCTATTATAACTACAACTCCAAACTTACTAATGTCCTCAACTTGATAACTACAACAGTTTTTAGACCAATATTGTAAACAGTTTTCTTTAAACAACATATATTTTTGTATTTCTACTTTGTCTTTGCTGTGTACTTATATTCTCTGTATTTACTTGAATATGTATCCTACTGTATTTTGTATTGTATTCTGTATCCCACTGTATTTTGTATTGCTGGAGCTTTTCTCCCTGGGTCTCCACTGAAAACGGGCTCCTTGGGCCCAGCGGACTTCCCTGGTCATCAAACTGGAAATAAATACAAATAAATAAAAGGGGAAAGAGAGTAATCTCCTTTGTTTTTAAAGTTTGGAAAGAATACAGGTAATTCAATAGACTGGTTGAGGTTTATTTCCAAAACAACTGTAGGTAAAAAGGAAGGGTTCATTCTCAGAGAAACTCTGTCTTTATGAAAAATTATGTACAGATATTTGGAGGATAGGGCCTGTAGCTCAGAAACTCTTCTTGCTGAAGTTATAGTGACTAAAAGAAGAGTCTTCCATGATAAGAATTTCAAATCAGATGTAGCAGAAGGTTTGAAAGGTGGGTAAACAAGCTTTGACAATACAACATTCAAATCCCAAGGTGGAATAGGGTTCCTGTAAGGAGGGTGGATTAAGGAAGTACCTTTGAGGAATGCTTTAAAAAGTTTTGTGTGAAATTATAGCAGTACCATTGTCTCCTATGTGAAAATTAGAGATGGCTGCTAGCTGTACCGTAATAGTAGCTGCAGCAGCTCTCTCATTGAATAATTTGGCTAAAAATTCCAGAACAGAATGCAAAGAAGCTGTGAAAGGATCTATGTTAGTAAGATTAGATCAGGCCACAAATCTTTGCCATTTACTTTTGTACAGTTTTTGAGTAGAGTTCTTGTGGAAGGAAAGCAAAATGTGTTTTACTAGAGAAGAAAGTACAGGAAACCTAGCTATCATGGGAAGTGGAGCAGCCAAGCTGTCAGTTGGAGATTGTGTAGGCAGGGATGAAGTTCTCCTGATGGATCTGTCAGTAGATCCAGAATTGGTTCCAGGATCCATGGTCCCTTCTGTACATGAGGCCAGATAAAGGGAAACTATATCTGTCGAGCCCAGTAGGGGGCAGTTAGGATTACTGTGTTCTCCGGCAAGCTTGCTCTCTGTAGGAATTTGGGAATCAGATGTATTGGTGGGAAATCATAAAGAAGTCCCAGGGGCCAATCGTGAACAAGTGCATCCCTTGGTGACTCCCCTGCCAGGGTGATCAGGACAAAGTACTTGCTGCATTTGGCATTGATGGGTGACACAATGAGATCTCAGCAAGGGTGGCCCCATTTGTGGAAGATCTCTTCTGCCACTTTCTGACTAAGGGACCACTTGTGTGGCCAAAGAATGGCTCTGCTCAGTTTGACTGCAATCACATTGGATTTCACCGGAATGTGCATTGCTATGAGAAAGTGGATGGAGGCCTCTGCCCATTCCCAGTCCCTCAGGGCTTCTCGACATAAGAGGTAAGATCTGGTTCACCTTTGTTGGTTTATATACCAGACCATAGACATGTTGTCTGACTGAATTGCTATTGTACCTAGAGGGAGAGAGTTCTGAAATGCTTGCAATGCTTTCATCTCTAGAACATTTATGTGCAAATGGGCTTCGTGTTCTTGCCAAGTGCCTTGGACTGTGTTCCCCAAATAATGCCCCCCCACCCTATCTGAGATGCGTCTGTGGTCATTGTAGCTTGGGGCTGAGGGAGGAGAAAGGGATGGCTTTGACAGACTAAGGGAGAGTTGAGCCACCACTGAAGGTCCCTTTTGCAAGAGTTGGTTAGTATAATTTTATGTGACATTGGAAGATCCTGAAAGAATCATTGTGTTAAAAGTAGCCACTGAAGGATTCTCATATGTTGAGAGCTAGTAGTATTAGTACAATTGAGGCAGCCATTTTGCTTAGAATCTGTAGGACTAATTTGGTAGAAGCCTTGTCCTTGTTGATAAGCATTCTTACATGATGCTGAAGATCATGTACTCTTTCCTGACATAATTACTGTGTTTATTTGAGCGCCTATAAAAACCAAGGATTGACATGGCTCAAGAGCAGATTTATCATAATTTATCGTGATTCCAAGGGATGAACAAATTCGAAGGGCGTAGTTCCTGGCTTTCAGAAGAAGGTGGCTGGTCGGGTTTGAGATGAGCCAGTCGTCCAGATATGGAAACATACAGAATCCTTTGCATCTTAGGTGAGCTGCTACTACTGATATGCATTTGGTGAGCACTCTGGGGGCTGTAGTGAGACCAAAGGGCAGAGCTTGAAAGTGGAAGTGACTGGCTCCTAGCCAGAAGCGTAAAAACCTTCTGAATCACCTGTTCATTAAAATGTGGTAGTACGCATCCTGAAGGTCTATTGAGAACATCCAACGGTATTTTTCCAGGAGTGAAAGTATCAACTGCAGTGTTACCATCTGGAACTTGCTCTTTTTTAAAGACCTGTTTAAAATGCTGAGATCAAAGATGGATCTCCAATACGCTGTTTTCTTTGGAACTAAAAAGAACCTTGAGTAAGTTCTGGATCCTCTCTGGTCTGCAGGGACTTGTTGGATGACTCTTTTGTTTAGCAACTTTTGAATTTCAAAGGTTGTCTGTTTCTTTTGACTGGGTGGCACGTCCGGAACTATGGTGTTTATAGGAGGAGGAGGATAGGTGAAGGAATATTATACTCTGCACCCATCTGTCATTTATGATGCTTTGCCAGGTTTCTAGGTGCAGAGACAAATGACATGACTCTCGACTGCCTCCAGAGGCGACCAATTGGGCACTCCTTCAGGAGCACTGATAGGGCCCTCCAAAGTAAGATTCTCTGAAGCCCTGGTTATGCAGACCCCCCACTGCCATGAGGTCAGCATCTACCATTATTATTATTCCCTCTGCCCTGGGGGGAATCTCACCTTGTGCCTCATGGAAAGACCTGTGGGATTTTCTGAACCACATTTTCCCACTACCCCTCTGACCCTTTGGAAAAGGTCTGGTGGGTGCAGAAAAACATACTCCAGTGGGCAGACAAGATCTTGCCTTCTTGTTCACACTTGGTAAACATTTCTTTTACTTCTGGCCCGAAAAAGAGAGGAGCTATCAAAGGGGGTGTTAATGAAGGTAGACTTGAAAGGCTCCCCGAAGTCGCAAAGCCGCATCTAGGCCTGTCACTGAAGAGCAATACCTGAACCCACAGCTCTAATCATTCCATCTGCAGCATAGGATACGAGCCTCATGGAAGAGTTTACTACAGAATTGAGGGTGGCGAGCTGAGCATTAATTTTATCTGCTACTGCATCAGCTACAGCTCCTTGGAGGGAGTCTGTGAGTTCCTTTAACAGGTCCCTCTGTAGCCTAGTGAAATGGGTAAGGTAGTTCAGGGACCAAAGAGCAAGGGTCACTGATGAAAACACTCGTTTCCCATATCTATCCATAGTCCTATAGTCTTTATTAGTAGGATGGATAAAGGAGCTGGTCTCGGATAGCTCCTTTTTAGTAGCTGCCACCGCAAGCATGGCATCAACTGAAACTCCTTTGGTAAGAAACCCTTTATCTTTAGGTGGTGTAATGAACTTATCTGGCCTTCTAGGAGTAGGCTCTATGGAATCTGGGGTCTCCCAGACCTTCCTAGAGATTAAATTGATAAGCTCGTCAGAAGGTGGAGTCACCCAAGAGGAGGAAGGGCGAGACCCAAATTCTTTCAGGTTAAATGATTCCTCAGCAGAAGGGGGGGTTGGACTGCCAGTCACCTCTCTGTTTTAATAATTCCAGGAAGTCTCCAAAGGAGACATCATCAGCAGGTGACCATGGGGACCCTTCTGCCTCACTGAGGTCAGTGTCTGATATGATAGACACCTCTGCTTAGTCAAGGTGCTTCATCTTGCAGGTCCTCTTCTGAGGGACCACCTCAGTGGGATCCTCTGTGGAGGTTTCAGAAGAGGGGGGAATTCTCTTGGTGGATAACCTGAGGCCTGGAATCTCTGTGATCCTGTGGAAGGGTTACCTGAGAGAGCCAAGACAACTGGCCCATAGAGGGAGGAAGATCCAATGAAGGATGTGCCTTAGACGTGGTAGGAGTCAGCAACCCCTTCATAACCTCAAAGGCAAACTGCCCCTGCCCAGAGGACTCCTGCAGATCCGAAAAAGAGGTTGCTGGAGCCCAAGGCATCCCCAGAACCAGTGACAGAAGCTCTGAAGATGAGGTAGGAGAAGAACTCTTCAGCATCAAAGCCCAGAGAGGCAGTGTCGGATCCAAAGAGATCTGAGCTGGCTCGAGCATCTGACAGGGGAATGTTGGCTCCTAGAGGCATCCTGCTCCGAATGGAGGGAAATGTTCATGGAGAATGTCTGCTCTGAGGAAACTGATGGTCCTGGAGCTGATACAGACACAGTCTGGAGATTGGAATCTTCTGCATCTGAAACCAAGGTTCAGATCGGAGGAGGAACAGAAACTATGGAGGTAGATTGTGTCTGACCCGATTCCTTTGGGCTCAGATCCAACAGAAGTTTGGCCAGGGTCGGATTCTTCAGCAACCTCTGCACAACCCTATCCATGTCTTCATCGGATAAGCTCCTGGTAGACCTAGGAGAAAGAGATGGTGATCTAGACTAAGTCAATAATGGTGAGGGGAGCCGTGAAGTCACTGGCTCAAGTGAAAGTGATCGGCTCTGATGTGGAGTATGTGTCAGCACAGACGATGTCTGAGCCAAAGGATCTGTCGGCTCTGACGTAGTCTTGGATCCAGTTATTACTGTCTCTTCCAAGGATGGTGGATGAGTAGAGAGTTGAGGAGTTTTGGGTCTCAGCTCCAAAGAATCTTTTGGAGCCAAAGATGCCCTCTTGGAAGTCTTGTCAGCGGATTTTGAAGTCACTAAAGAAATTGCCTCTGAAAAGGGTTTTTTTAGCAAACCCTTCAAAATTAACTTGTTTTCATGCTCCATAAGTGCTCTTTGGTTAAATCCATGACATGTGGAGCAATTTTCTTGTAGGTGAAGAACCCCCAAGCAATAAACACAGAGAATGTGAGAATTGCTAAGGGGCACCTTCTTTTTGCATTTTTCAGATCTTTTGAAACCTAATGGTTTCCACTCTGGTTTCTGAGGCATAATCACTTAAAAACTCACACACACACAAATACTAAGTAAAAGGGAATAGGAAAGGATAAGAGAAAAATCCTTTTTTTTTTTTTTTTTTTTACACACAAAAGGAAAGTCGTCCTCTAACGTAAATGGATGATTAGAGGAGGGAAAGAAAAAGGGGAGAAAATTGTCCTCTAACTAAAATGGACAATTATAGAAGGAAAGGAATTGTAGAGAAAAATGGCATCTAACTAAAATGGACAGAAGAAAATGACCAAAAACAAACTTCAAACGGAAAAAACTTTTTAAAAACAAACAAAACGGAAACTATAAAAGCCGGCAGCAGTCGGAAATACTTAACAAAACAAACTGTTTATTGTAAGCGCTTTCGGCTAGTAAATGCCCAGCCTTCATCAGACAAAACAGTTTTCAAAAAACAAACAGGTGCTATTATACTAAATTAGACAATCCTAATTAATTAAGAAATTAAACCCTTAAAGTAACAGGTTCACTTATATCCTAGACAACATAAACAGATCTTAAAACCGCTGACAGTAAATCTATATAATGCCTCGTACAAATAAAAGCGTTAGTAACCTTAAAACTGTGGTAAATAAATACCATTATTATACTACCATCTATTAATAAATAGACAAAATAGTTCAACTTGATATTATATTAATTAGGTCCCAACTCGTAAGACAAACATGACTACCAACCTAAAAAGAAATAACTATTAATGTTTATAAGGCATAAGATATGACATATTCCAACATACCAGTCATCTTCTAAGGGACAATAGTTTCAACATACATTTAATAGACACATTGTCATTCAGGCCCGGAAAGTTTTGTGCATTTGTTCTAATTTGCCATTTTAGCTCGTCCAACTCGAGTTGTAATTGCCATGGACCCCCTCTTATCCCTGGTGTCCGACATTGCAAAATAGCAAATTTAAAATTGTGACTGGGGTAGTCCATGGCATGTTTGGCCAGTGCATTGTTGGGATCTTTTTTACTAATAGCATAACAATGCTCGTAAATCCGCTGCCGTAATTTCCTTTCCGTCTTGCCTATATAGAATGCATTGCATCCATTACACAGTGCAACATATGTAACCGCTTTAGTTTCACAATTAAACTTGGAATTTATTTTATACCTTTTGCCATTAATATCACATTGGTTACCTATTTTATGTGTTTACATTGTGGGCAAAACCCACACTTAAACATGCCTTTAATGTTACTATAATTATGGCAAATGTTATTTTTCTTTTCAAAAATAGTTTTGAGGTTTAATCCCCTCCTGTAAGTTATTTTTGGTTTATTCCCCAATGCTTTTACCAACATCTCATTTCCTTTTATGACATCCCAGTTCTTACATAACACTTCCCTAATGAAACAATAGTCAAGTGAATATGTATTAAGAAAACTAACTTGATAGGTTATTTTATGTTCGGAAGACACCACTTGGTTGAGACTGGTATTATTATTAGGGCTGGCGCTTAGATTATTTAGCAAGGTATCCATGTGCGTTGTATTTTGACAACCCAATAATGGAGTAAAAAAGCTATTAACTCTCTTCCGTTTGACCTCATTTTTAACTGCCACTATTAAATGCGAAAGGTAACCTCTATTAAGAAACATAGTTTCTAATAACTCACATTCGGACATAAATTCATTCTCATCTGAAATCATATGGGCAGCTCTGACCATTTGACCTTTCACCACTGCTCATTTCTGATGGTACGGATGACTGCCCGAGAAGTGGAGAAAGGTGTTCGAATATGTTGGATTCCTATAAATATTACTTTTATAACAACAATTACCCAGATCTTTAACTATTAGAATATCAAGGAAATTAATGGACTCCTCTCCCAGAGCATAGGTAAATTCCAAAAATGTGGTGGTTTTAGATAAGTTGTTAATGAACATTGGTATTTGGGAAGTATCACCTACCCAAAGACAAAACATGTCATCCTGGTACCTAGTGTACCAGTAGACATTGTTCTGAAATAATGGATCTTGATATAATAAGCTATGCTCCCAATAAGCCATTATGGCATTGGCAAAGCTTCCACCACAAGGGGAGCCCATAGCTACCCCAGATTTCTGCAGGTAAAATTCACCCTCAAAGATCATATAATTATTGGTCAATACCAGCTCCAGTAGTGTTTCCACTAAGTAAATTATTTTACCATCAACTTTTTTCATTAGTAAAAATTCACGAGTCCACTCAATTCCAGTGACATGGGGAATGACTGTATACAAGTCCTTAACGTCTATTGTAAGGAACTGACTGTTTTGCTGGAATTCAAGCTTACTGATGTCATGTAGAAAACTCCACGAATCCTTACATATTTGTGTTTCACTTTCTAAATATGGCTTAAGTAAGCTATCTATATATTTGGCACATCCATAAGTAATTGACCCTCGACCATACAACTATTGGTCGAAAAGGTGGGTCATTCAAAGATTTATGAATCTTAGGGGTCCCAAACAAAGCTGGAATAATAGGAGCTAACATTAATAAATAATGGTACAAATCAATGTCAATGGAGCTTTCTAAAAATAAATCTTCCAAACTTTCCCTAATCTTGTTATATGCTCCATTGACTTCATTCAATGAAGCTTTAATGTATGAATCAGTATCAAGTTGGCGACTCATTTTTTCTACATAAGCTGCATGGTCCATGAAAACCAGACCACCCCCTTTGTCCAGTTTCATGACCCTAATATTACAGTCTTTTAACAAATTAATACAGTCATTCTCCAAAGCACTAAGATTAGGTCTAATGGCCCTTTTATGAAAACCTTCCTTGATAGCTCTGAAATCAAATTCGCACATTCTTTCGAACAGGTTTAACTCTGGGTGAATTGGGGGATTAAATAGGCTAGAAACCCTGGTGGAACAAGAAATAGTTTAACTATTGCCCATAAGTAAATTAAGGTTAAGTTTTCGGACAAATAACTTGAGGTCAATCAAAGTGTCTGCAATGTCCATCCTTCTCGAAGGAACAAAAGTCAATCCTTTCGAAAGGAAATCAACCATCGCCTGATGGACATCCAAGATGGTATAATTAAGAAAGAAAATGACCCTCTGACTTAAACGGGTCGGTAGCTTAAATGGGGTAGGGTAGACTCACACTATCAAAGAGATTCAAAAGGAAACAAACAATAGAAAATAATAATAATAATGAAATAGTACGTAATTAGCAATACTTAGTCCAGAGCTTAGCTAACAGGAATCTCTTCATGGCAAATGAGATCTGGGGTTATAGAACAGTTGCATTATGGGTAGGGAAAATGCCCACAAACTTGGCTGAGGACCTTGAGCTTATGTAAAGCCGAAACAGATCCGACCCACCATAACATTTAATGATAACTATTGCCACACATACAAGTTTAGCAATAGATGCTGTTCAAAAAGAAGCAACACTGCAAATAACGTATATGTGAAACATTAAATTCAAAATCAGTATAACAAACACAGATATCTTTCATTTAGGTTGTGTCAACACACATTGCATGAACTCAAGCTATCCAAAAAATCCTGTTGACAACATTCAACTTAAATTTATGTACATACAAATGTTATTCTCAATAAATCAGTTAGTATTACGCTTACTTTTCAGATGCTATATGTTCTGGCCATAAACATCACCATGCCTGAAGGTCCTATGAATACACATTTAAAACTAAAACTTTAACTATGTTAGGAGCATGTATGGAAAAATAAAGGCGGACAGTGATAACACAAACCTCTATCCTTCCACTGCTTCTCAACCCTGTGTATATGCTCTATGCACAACGCACAGTTTAGGGCTCAGTCTTGCTAGATTACCTACAAATGGAAAAACAGGATGTATTACAGCAACGGAAGGGTTACTTTAGGTCAGTATATTATTACTGCTATGTACAACAACAGAACAGTGAAAAGGTAGTGAGTATTACATATCATCTAACCATGACATAAACACAATATTGCATTTTGCGTAGTCATTCATTTCTGAGTCACTTTTAATACTGTACACAAGAAAATTACAGTAAACAAACTGGATGAACCAAGATTTCAACCTACAACTGTCACTATATTTAGAAGCACAAAATACCAAATGATGCACCAGGAGGACTCCAATAAGTAGTTTCACATAGCTTCAACATATGATACTAATACAAAGAAATACAGTCAGTGGAACTACCCGAAGCAGAAATGATAGGCCTGAAAGGGGGGTTGATGGTAGACTTATGAAGCTTTGGGATTCCAAACATTACACTTACTCTGGGATCCTCCACATACAAAAATTGAAATAACTCATTGCTGTCATTATTCAAAAGTAAATCCTGTAACATACCATAATAACACCATAACTTTTAATGATGTTGAACTTCGCAACCTTTGCATATTCAACAGGGTTAGACAACATACTTTCCATAGCAATGTTATAGTCATCCACATTCATAATCACCACTCCACCCCCCTTATCCGCCTTCATAAACCTTAAATCAGTTCTACTTTTGAGCTCATTCAAAGTTCTACTTTCAGTGTCATTAAGGTTGTAAAAACTGACATTTTTACCAGATAGACAATTCCGAATAGCATTTTCACAAAAGCTTTCAAAGACTTTAATAGTATATATTAAACTGGGATTATATACGTAGATGGTTTACGAATTACATTTGTACAATTCACATCACTTAAAATGTACTTTAAATTCAATTTATGAGAAAATAACTTCATCTCTATCAAGGACTTTGTAGTATTTGCCCTCCTACTTGGTTGAAAGTTGAAACCCAGTTTCAGTACCTTGACATGGTCTTAGATAACTGAAAACTAGACAAATTAAACACTGAAATTTTAGAACTCTCACAAGAGGGGAGCTGCATTAATTGTGAAACCTGCTCCTCCCTCGGCTTCGTGGTTGATATCCCCTGCTATTGCTCTGGTTTCTGTTGTCCTTTCTGGAAAAAAGTTTCTTGTAAAAAACCTCCTATGTTCTTGGTGTTCGTATTAGAACTAGAAGCAGCATCACCATGCACTTCTCCATTGTCGATAGAACCGCCTGCCATTGTATGCGAAACACCATTCTCAGTGCCAGTTGCTGCTGTTTTCCTTCTCCCCACCTGCTGGCTGCCATCATTTCCTTCTACTGTGTGGCCAGAGTTTAAGGTGGAACTAGAATCCTGAACAATGTCATTTACTTCTTTTTGCCCCGTCTTTAATGGCGCCACCTTAAAACCCTTACCAAACACCTATCTGTTGTTTCAATTCACAGAACAAAAATCATTGTAAACCATACTGGCTTCATAAACTGCTACATCCCTGGAAATCTTTTTACTTTTATGGAAGACCAAAGTTCTTTCGTACTTATAAACATTATCCAGGACTTGATGAAAGTCTGTATCTAAACCAGGACAGTCTTGCATTAATTTTGTAAGGGTGTTATCTGTGTCTGCAAGTCGTTCTTTAAGGTCACTTAGGGTGGATGTGTTGTTTTTGATTAACAGTTTAAGAAAGTCCGAATGTCATAGCTTATAATGCATTGTCTGCACCTGAAACACATAAATTGACATTAAAGTAATGACTGTTCAAATGGGGGATTTAATACACATGTAATTTAGGTAGGAGAGCAGTCAATGATAACAAGTAATGGATTACAACATCAACAGAGATATAATGTTTCTAGAAACTTTGTGGATAATGGAGATACCTGAAGTCATCAGTAGTCTAAGTGCTATAGGCATCAATGCACCTTGGCCATGCTAGATGTGAAAAATCTGTACTGCATAACTTGCCAAGCAGAGATCTCCCATATCCCATTATTCAATAAGAAATGCTGAACTGCAAAGAAATAATCCAAAATAGGGTACACTGAGATTCAAACCCTCTCATATTTGTGAAACATTTACATTGGTCTACTGCTTAACCATTTGAGCTAATTGACATCATAATTCCTTTAATCTTGTAAAATTCTATGTAATAATGATGTAATTAAGCAATAACCAACAACTTCAGTGTGGTATATTAAGATTTACCCATGGTTGGTGTGGTGTAATCAGGAGGGGGAAGCCCAAGTGATTAAATAAAGCCAACCATGGGTAAATCTTCATATACCACACCACGGAGTCTGTTAGTGCTATTATACAATGACATAGATTCATAGATTAGTACTAAGCTAACTGCTTTTGTGAGCCTTTTTTAAGCCTAGCAAATTATCCCTTGTGAGACTCAAACCCTGCACCTTGTGTTTGTAAGTCAAACACCTTAACCATTAGGCCAACCTCCCAACCTAGTTATTTAAAAAAAAAAAAAAAAACTTACTTTTCTTAAATAATGTCTTTGTTTAACGGTGCCATGCTGTCCTTCTGTAGCTGGTACATTTCCTTTTGCTTTTGATGTACTGTACATGCATATGGGACTTATCCAGTACATCAGTGCTTTGGAAAGGAAGCAATGGAAAAAAGAAGGTCTCTGTTGCTCAGTGTTTTTTTTTTTTTTTTTTTTTTTTTAATTAAAAAAAAATGTTTCGGACAGTTTAGGTGTAGGAGAGAGACAGAATAAAGGAAATACAAGGAAAGTCAGGTACGTGTCTTTAGTTTTGAATAACATACCTGATCTTCCTAGTATTTTCTCTGTCTTGTCTCTCTCCTATGTCCAGAGCCCAGATTACATATGTGGATTTTATTTTTGTTAAAAAAAAATAAAACTTACAATATATAGCAATGGGAAAAAGTCCAAGAGACCGGACCTTTTTCTACTGGTATATGCTAGGATTTACAACGGGCACAGTGAGTGGGCCAACCACTGTGCTCATTTTGGAATATTAATGACCAGTCATTGTATAATATGCATTTATCTGCCTTATAAAAGTAATATATGGCAGCACAATTAGTTTGCAAAACAAAATATTAGAAGGTAATTTTGAAATATAATACCACACTTGTCCACATACAGGGGTAAACCTACAGCCATAAGGCAGAGTAAAGATTACAGATCCATACTTCTTGCATTTGCATTGCGTTTACAAGATTCAGACATTTCAGCCATGCTGACCTGCATTTATCCTGCATTCATGAAAGTGAACATGCTTTATAAAATAATTTTGTGATTTCTATAATGCATGTATTACTCAGCATTCAAACATACAGAAATATACTGCATGATGTTTCCAGAAGCTTTGCAGTTAACAGAGAAATGCATGCTCATCCGCATTCCTAAATGTTAAAGGCATCAATGAACCACAGCCATGCTAGCTGTAAGAATCTGTACGTCTTTTGGGCTTTTCCCGGTTAGGGGTCGCCACAGCGGAACTCTGGTCTGCTAATGATTGGCAGTAGATTTTTATGGTGCCAAGGTGCCAGCCCGACACCCAACCTTCAGCAAAGGCACGCCCATTCATGCATGTCTTTCGGAGGCCACTCGACCACGGGGAGGACATGCAGACTACACACAGAAGGCACTCCAGCTGAGAATCGAACAGGAGAACCTCTTACTGTGAGGAAACAACGCTACCACTGTACCACCGCAGCTGTAAGAATCTGTATGTATATGTTACTAAATAAACATGGGTCATCCATATGTGATGTGCAGTATTACATGAATCGGTGTCAATGTTCTCAAAAATAGGTTACAATTGGATCTGAACCCACACATAGGAGAACAGCAATCACTTTGCCATACTGCTTAATCATTTGAGATCATGGACATCACAGTCCTTTACAGATGGTAAAAGCAGATATTGTGGAATAGCAGAAATAATTTTATGTGTAAAGTCTGCATTAATATGCTGTCATAATCAAGAGTCCTGCATGTGTACACTGGCCCAATATAGTTGTGGATACACCATAGAATGCAGTGTTATGCTAATGTTAACTTCAATAAGTGGAAGTTAAATTTCTACATTAAAATTACTATTATCAAGATAGATACCCATGGAGTATACTTAAAACAAAGTCACAGAAACAGATAAGCTTAATGAATACATATATGACAATGAAGGTATTAAGGCATGAATTATGTAACTTACTGTAGACATCTACTGGCTGGGACTTGACCTCTGTGATCCCCTAGTGAAGATCCTCTGCATTTCTCTGATTAAAGTCATCCCAGTGGTGGCAGAGCTGCATGCCAGTTCAATAGATGCCAGTCCATCTGCACTGCGCCCTTGCAAAACAGGCTCCATAAGTTACAGCCTCTGCTCATTTCCTGTATAGATAGTGAGCATCTGGGTAGTCTCTTTCTCTGCCCAATTTGGAGCCCAGACACTCTGAAGCCTCCTCTCCATCAACATTCTCACTACTGCAGTTGAAAGTTGTTGAAAAATGCCTGCCAAAAATGCTAACTGAGGTCTCACTCAGTTCTGAGGTAGTAAATGTATGAGCAGTGAACGCATCAATATTACATTTTAAAGTTGGTGCATATAGGATGACAGCAGACTATTGGAAGGCACTGGGTACCTATTACAGATTTTCTATTTAATGATATCTATTGTGTAGTTGCACTGAGCACCTTATACTTATGTTGATCTATTGGTTAATGCATCAAATTTCGATAACTCGTGTGTATGTTTGCAAATAGAATTCCACTGTATGCTAATGAACCTCATTAATTACGTATGGCACAAATGATACTTGAAAGCACTGCATGCTCAGCTAAACTCAAGCTAAGGTATAGACACCTGAGTGATAGCCAGCTTCACATGCTGGCTTTGCAGTGGTGGAATGCATTGCTATTATCACATACCTATGTTATCATTACTCTGTATAAATCATCTGACAGACGTTTTTTGAAACTGTCTGTATTACAGTCTGTCTTTTACATAAAGGAGGAGGGTAGAATTAAACATGCATACATGTTGGGAAAATATCCATCAGTGACATAGAGATCCCCCCCTCCATAAGCAGTTGTGTGGATAAAAAGGAACAGCCCCAGTGAAGTACACATACAGAAGGAAATAAAATATATATACACGGTTATTTCAGAATAACCTGTAATGCTTGTCATATGTTTACGGAAACCAAAGATTTATGGGGATTTCCATAAGTCATATGTTCAGTGACTGATCTGCAGATACTCTCAGATGATTTTTATATATATATATATATATATATATATATATATATATATATATATATATATATATATATATATATATATATATATATATATATATATATATATATATATATATATATATATATATATATATATATATATATATATATATATATATATATATATATATATATATATATATATATATATATATATATATATATATATATATATATACAAACACACACACACACACACACACACACACACACATATATATATATATATATATATATATATATATATATATATATATATGGATTCCTATTACAAGAACGAAAGTTCACTACTTCGAACTTGTAATAGGAAGCCTCAATTCTGCGAAAGTTCACTTTAATGAAAGTGAACTTTTGTGTAAATGCACTTCACCAAAAACACCGCAGTGCAGTGGAGGACATAAAAAACAAGCTATGTCCTCCACTATGGTACGACAGTCACGGACCTTAGGGTTAGGGCACAGGTTAGGGTAAGGGGATAGTTAGTAAAGCTATCCCCTTACCCTAACCCATGCCCTAACCCTAAGGTTTGTGACTATCGCACCATAGTGGAGGACATTGTTATGTCCTTCACTGCGTTGCAGTCATCACAGACCTTAGGGTTAGGGCACGGGTCATGGTAAAGGGATACCCCTATGGGCTGTCCCCTTACTATGACTCATGCCCTAACCCTAAGGTCCGTGAGTACTGCACGGAAGTTCAGTACAACACCCGTTCATTGTACTGAACTTCGCGTAAGTGCACTTTCGATTAAGTACACTTTCGCTGCACTGAGCATTCCATGCACTATTTCGAATTAGTGAAAATTTGATCTAGTGTATGGAACCCATATATATATATATATATATATATATATATATATATATATATATATATATATATATATATATATATGCATATCCATATTGGTGCACATTGCTGCCAGGAAATGTGAGAGGATGTGACTGGCAGCCATCTGGTACACTCCTACAGCATCTCCCATAAGCTGCTGAAATGTCTTAGAGGCCAGGATAACTAGACTCAGACACACTTCTGTTTCTGTCACTATTGGGTTAACCCACAGACTATGAGCATACATGTGGGGTGTACACATCCTGCACCGGCTCTTGACTTAATCTTTATCTATCTATTATTTCCTGGTCAGAGAGCTGCCTTAAACTGTAGCCTGTCTCAGTGCCTAGCTGGCTGCCTACTGGGATGCATTTAAAGATCATCCTCTTACAGTACCCCATCCTGCTGTAGGACAGTACATGCTGGATGCATTTCTTTATGTAACATTTGTGGATTCACAGGATTCCATAGGAATATTGGTAATTTAGTGGTATTAAGATAAACCATATATGGCTTCCAGCAAGTGCTTTTGGAAAGCTGGCAGCAAAGTACTTTGTTGTATTTATGTTGCACAGGGTGCAACCATTGGGTTTTGGAATCCAGCAGGCATGCGCAGAATCTGTAATTATCTTATGCTGCATAGATAAATACTTGCTCTCATTTTAGCATATGTCATGGAACTGTGTCCGCTGCTGGTTTGCTAATGTATTCCTTTGCGGTGTTGCACTGTCTGCAACCGTCTTTTGGAATCTGACCCAAAATATTTTGGACATTAAGAACAGCTAAGCAGAGCCATTGCAGTAATGAAATATGTTATCTGCATTGCACATGTCATAGATATGGCTATAGGTTTTAAATATTCAGCAACAAGAAAGGAGAGATTAAAATATGTGTAAGCAATCTAGAGCAAATAAATAGAGTAACATTATTAAATTGGTTTCTACGTATAAGCTTATACATTGTTCGTAGATGAGTGACTTGGAGGTGGGGAAAGAGATGTAAAAGTAGTTGGAACATGGTCAAATAGGGCCCTAGGTAGGATAATGGATCAAGGCCCTCCAGCTGCCAGCACCCCCCCGTCCCTCAGCAGTTACCCCTCCAGCCATTCCAGTGTTCCATTACTTGGCTATTTCTCCCCAGTTACCATAAACACTGTTGAAACCTGTCAGTGCGCAAACTAGTTTCTTTTTTTACTTCTACAATGATTAGAGATATTTAAAACTTTTAAATCAAATTTTATAGCACAAACAATGATAGCCATTTGCTAAACAAAAACAAGTCTTACAGTGAAAACAGACTTAACATGAATAGTAAGTTTCTCTGTCCTTGAAACTTACATTCATTGAAACAGCATTGAAACCCACATGCAAAGAAAATGATTCTGACCAGTGGTGGATTAATTCTACCTTTGGCCTGTTTTCAAAGCATAGGCCCCTTGCACACATTTTTAGGATCATGCATACATGCATGTGTTCTTTGATGCACTGTCCTAATTGTAATAAATTATATTCCTTGTATAATACAACACCACTTGCTAGAGCGTGTTTTAAATTTGTAAGTTTGAACAATTTTCTAGTAAGCAATGAAATAAAATGTATGAACCAATAATGACAATATGCCCATCTCAGAACATTTCAACCATAAAAGGCCACTCAAACTTCTGTCATTACAATCCACCAGTATCAGTCAATATACACAATCTATGCTGAAGTAAAAGTCATCTGAATAATTCTGCATAAAAGAACTCTATTATAACTATTGAACAGGTTGCTGATGGCAAACAACTTTACATTTCAGTCTTTCATGTAGAGATTCAGTACTTGCTGTTATTAAAGAATACATTACCCATGTTACAGTGAAAAACAATTGGTAAGCTGGTAATATTGCAATAGGGAATGTCTGTCAAACTGGCAACAGATTCATAGTTACTAGGCATCTCTTCCAAAGGAGTTAACACTCAAAAGTGTAAGATCCCTATCCCCTTAAAGAGCACTGCAATATAAGCAGTCCATCTACATGGTGTGGGAGTAGAACCCACAGCCATCTGCCCCAAAGACAAATATACTACTTGCTGTGCTACTAACATTGCTTTCAATTTTTATAGCACAAACACTAATAATAGCCATTTGCTAGACAAAACCGTTACACTTTGAAAACAGATTTGACATGAGCAACAGTAAATTTCTCTTTCCTTGAAAGTCAACATTCCTTGAAAATGCACAGAAACTTAACACTGATTGAAAATGCACTAGAACTCAACATTCTTGGAAAATGCACAGAAACTCAATCACAGTCCTTGAAAATGTAATGAAACTCAACACTCCTTGATGACAGTTTGGTAGTTGGCATAGATAATTCAGGCTCTAGTCTACTGTAATTAAGGTACAGGGTTTGAGCATGAATAAGTTAACACACCTGCCATCCCTAACTGGGGCATTAAACACACACACACACACACACACACACACACACACACACACACACACACACACACACACACACACACACACACACACACACGCGCGCGCGCGCGCGCACACGCACACACACCCTCTTCTAAACTGGCCATGTGCATTTGCTTATAATTCTCCATACAAATGCACATGAATGGGGAATAATAAAAGTTCTCCATGTTTGCCTGTTATGTTTTATAAGAATGGACTGCCAGGATGCACTACTTTTGTGTCCTGAAAGAAGAAATGTTTTGTGGACATAAAGTGCATTTTTAAAGAAGAAATGTAAACGTTTGTGTGGCAATCCCCCAGCCAGTGCCCCCCCCCAAAGCCAGCATACCCTAGGGAACCGCCTAGGTTACTTAGTGCTATATCTGGCTCTGGTAAGTAGTAGTTTATAAGGTAAAAAAATGGTGCTAAGTAGATGGTGAGTTATTGAGTTGTAAGATGGAAGACTAGATTGTGAAGTGAAGCAGAACGGCAGCAAATAAATGCAGATATATTTAGTAGAAAGAAGGAAGAGAATAGCGAGGTAAGTTTGATGAGGTATGGAGGACAGCAGGTTTAATGGCAACATTAAGAAAAAAGTATGGAAGGGGTGGCTGGAGAGGATTCATAAGAAAGAACAGGTAGTCAGAAAAGGGTAGATTAAAGAATGCCGATAAAAGAATTATTACACGTGGATGGATATCTATGGTATTTGGAGGATGAGGTGAAGTGGATATTAAGGAGTTGAGGTATTACCCTGTTGAATGGCATGACCATAGTTCTATCAGCTGTTGCTTAAAGTTTATGAGGTTATGAGTTTGTTTTAGGGTGAAGGGGATGCAATTCCAGATTTTGGATATGTAGAAGTAGAAGGAGGCATTGCAGAAGTACTAGATTAGTAATAGATGTTGTTTGCCTGTGGAGCAGAGGGTTCTTTTGAGAGAGTAGTAATGAGTTATATTGCTGATGTTGAGGCATTTATCTGATTTGAAAATAAGTTTGTGTGTAGATACAAACTGAAAGAAGGTTAATAAATGTTGCATTTCAGTCCACTGAAGTTGTTTTAGATTTAAGCAGTAGTGAGTTCTGAATGGGGCATTAGCAGCAGACTTTGCTATTTTGTTGTAGCATTGTTCCAGTAGGTAGGACTAGTTGGCATGTAGATTTATAAAAATGGGAGTACCACATAGAAGGGTGGGAAGAAGGTAAGTTGTGGCAATTGTTTTCCAAGGGTCATCTGGAAGGTAGGGCTTTATCCAATAGATGGCACCAAGTTTTGATTTTTTTTAACCAATTGTTTTAGATGAAAGTCAAATTTCAAATTTTCATCAATTATTATTCCTTGAAGCTTTGTGCAGGTTATCCATGTGATCCATTGAGACATTTGGGTTTCCATAAACACAGACAACATTAATATTTAAAATCTACAGAGGAATGCAAGCTAGGGGAAGTGTCACTGTAAGCTGTCTAAAGGGTTTAGCCCTTCAAAATGAACTAGGCAGGGTTATGCACTTTAGGCATTACATTTTGCTTTATATTTGGAGTCATTAGCCAGAGACATAAAACAATCAAACATAACCTGACAGAAGCAGAGAAATACTAATGGGAAAATATAACTTTTTGCAGAGAACATATCATATGCTACCAAATCAGAAAAAAATTATAGTTGATAAAATTAAATATTTTAATAGTCTAGCAGGATATAAAATAAATGAAGAGAAAAAAAGGCTGTGGCAATGATGTATGCTACAACTTTTTGGGGGTGGTCATGACAGGAAATGATACTTGGGAATTTGACTGAAATGGGATATTGAGTAAGTACCTATAGAAAAGTGGGAAGAAATAACTCAAAGGATTATAAGCAAGGTAAGACTATGGAAACCGTTATTTAGGGACATTGACAGTAATATACAAGTGATAAGATATTTTTGGTCTGATTCTTTATATAGTTCTGGATTATACCTATCACCTGAGAAGTCAAATACTGACAAAGGAATAGGGTGGTTTGGGACTTCCAGATTTGGATGCATACTATAAGGCCATGCAACTGTAGCAGCTGTTGCCTTAACAATGCATTTACATGGCCTTTGGTCAGTGGACCTGCAGGTGCTGCTGTTTTCATTTAGGTCCGATGAGCTCATTCCATGATTTGACTGGATACAAAAGGGAAGACAAAAAAGTGTCTAACAGAACACAGACAATTACATGGAGCTGGAGACCTGCTGCATTTATCTCATTAAGGTTTACAGAGGACTAAGATTTTGCTATTTTCTTCCTGCAACTAAGACAACTTGCGCTCCATATTACAGACTGCAAAAAAACAAAGAGACAGCAACCAGTTTCTGAAGAATAGCTGCAAATCTTGCAATACACTGTAAAGGCTGAACCCTGTGTAGTAATTTGAAGATGTAATCATTCATAAGTTGAACTACTTTTATAAAATCAAACGTACCATCATCAGGACCTCTGACACATACATGCGTGCGTGTTCTAATATACCAAAAAAGGTACTACCACTTTTAGTATCCTAGACACTACAAACATGTAGCTCAGAGTACATGAAGGTCTATGCAGCTGACAGACGATTTTGTGCTGTGCCTAAAGCCAGATGTAGCACAAGCCTCACTAGGTAGCTGCATCAGGGCCCTCTCCTAGCCTTGGGACCTCATAAAATGCTTATTCAGAAAAAAAAAAAACCCAAAAACACTCCAAAATTTAGTAAAAAACAAACAGGTAAGCAAGCAAAGCTTTCGGGTTTTCCCCTTCCTCAGTGCTTCATAATCAACATGTTAAAAGACATTCAGTTTATATAAAACAAATAATTAGAACACATGACACAGCCATCCAATCACAGTAAAAAGAAGCAAATTACTATTGTAATTTCATTTGCTTCATAACTAAAACAGGTTTTAAACTGGCTGCATTATTCAAACCTAGAGGGCTGTCATCTTTAAGTCATAAATTCAACCATATTTTTCATTCTCCAGGATATTATTTATGTCACCTCCTCCAATATTTTTATGTATAACAGTAACAGCTCTAAATTTAAAAATATGTTGGAGGGATAGATTCCTGACCCGGAGACTTCCCATACTCAGGAACAAACTACCTATCTATATCAAACAAAGCTCCTCATTAGCACTCTTCAAGAAAAATCTTGATGATTGGATGGGAGATAGGAAATCCACCCCGGGGATCACTTCTGTGGCACTGCTTGACAGGGGCACAGGAAAATAATTCTTCTTGGGTAGCGAAAGCCAGGTTACCATTTTGGCTTGGCTTATATAGGCTCCAGGGCCAATAGCCTAGTACCTACCTATGAACCTATGTGCATTATCATTATCCATGACGTTTTGCCAAATTATTTGTCATAACATTCCTTCTTATATCTGATTTAGGCTCAGTGATATGGTCCTTAAACTTACGACTACATTTACCAATGTAAAAAGATGGATACTTTGAGCATGTAACAAGGTAAACAACACAAAGAGTAGTTACATAATAGCTGTTGTAAACACATCATTATGTAACTATTTCATTCATCCAGTAACGGACAAGAGATTTGTATTTTCCTGCCATGCAACTTGTAATACTCTTTGTGTTGTTTACCTTGCTACATGCTGAAAGTGTCCATCTTTTTACATTGGTAAATGTAGTCAAAAGTTCAAGGAATTTAGGAACTTAGGGACACAGGTGGACAGTGGCCTCACCTATAATAACCACATCACCACAACAGTCAGGAAATCCTTTTATGTGGCACACCTCATCACTAAGGGCTTTTCATCCAGAAAAAAGGAGGTCATTGTCCAACTGTACTCATCCCTCATTAGACCCATTATAGAATACAATGCCCCATTTGGTATGTACCTCTCAAGACATCTGCAACAACTGGAAAGGCCACAGAAATACCTCACTAAAAGAATCACAGGCCTGAAGCAGATGTCCTATGCTGACTGCCTTAAAAACTCCAGCTACACTCTGTTGCATATTGTCTACTCAGAAGCAATCTCTGTTTAACATACAAGGCCATGTCAAACCCAGAGCTGTTGGACATGCTACACTTAAAGAAATCCCAATCCCTCAGAGCTACTCGCTCCAGGGATCTAAACCTTGTTATCACAATAAAGAAAACATGCTGGAGAGATAGGTTCCTGACCCAGAGACTCCCCAGACTCTGGAATAGACTGCCCATACATGTCAAGCAGAGCGCCTCCTTGGCCCTCTTCAAAAGGAACCTTGACAACTGGATGGGAGAAAGGAAATTCACCCTGGGGATCACTTCAGTCACCCTGCTAGACAGGGGTCCAGGGAAGTAAATAGTGTGGGAAGAAATAACCAGGGAATTGTTATGGCTAGGCTTGCATAGGCCCTAGGGCCGATAGCCTAGTATCAACCTATGAACATATCATCAAGCATAAATCAGATATAAGAAGGAATGTTATGACAAATGCTTTGGCAAAATACATAATTTTAAATTTAGAGCTGCTAGTGTTATACATAAAAATGTTAGAGGAGGTGACATAAATAATATCCTGGAGAATGAAGAATATGGATGGATTTTAAGACTTAAAGCTGACAGCCCTCCGGGTTTGAATAATGTAGTCAGTTTACAACCTATTTTAGTTATGAAGCAAATGCAATTACAATAGTAATTTGCTTCTTTTTATTGTGATTGGATGGCTTTGTCATGTGTTCGAATTATTTGTTTTGTATAAATTGAATGTGTTTTAACATATTGATTATAAGACTGGAAAAACTCCCTTATTAGCCTCAACAAAAAGTTGAGATCCCATCAAAACCTCTAAAGTCAGGTATGAAGGCAGAATTGTGGCAGACACTAAAAACAACCACAAAGCCTTCTATAGTTATATCAAGAATCTCCGCAGCAGTACCCAAGTTTGCTCTGAGTTACTGCACAATGGTACCTGCTATACTGAGCCAATATATATTGCCAACATACTAGCCAACAGATTCAGTGCCAACTTTACCCCTTTCTCCCCCCCTAAACAACCAATCCCAAAACCGGAGGAATGCCAGACACCCAACATTACTGCAGCACAGGTTAAAGCTGCATTATCCAAGTTCAAGAATACAGCTTCAATGAGACCCAACAATATCCCTGGATGTGTTCTACATGAACTACAAAGTGAACTGGCACCACATCTGTTTGCCCTGTTCAATCACAGCCTCACCTCAAGCTTTGTCCCTACCGAATGACACACTGATACAGTCATCCCTCTCCATAAAGGGGGAGTGACTACAGACCCTGAGAGTTATCACCCCATTAGCCTGATGAGTCTGATATGTAAAGCTATGGAGAGCATCATCATGGACCTAATTAACAAGGATGTAGGGAATCTTCAAACTCTAGATCCCATGCAATTTGGTTTTGTGAAAGGTAGATCATGCCTGCTTAACCTGGTTGACTTTTTTGAGTCAGTCACCAGAGCTGTGGATGAGGGCAAGGCAGTTCATACAGCCTACCTTGATCTGGCCAAGGCCTTTGATACCATTCCCCACTCAGGAATTACTGATAAACTCACCAAACTAGGCATCAACCCCTGTATCACTAGGTGGGTTGCAAATTGGCTCACAGATAGAACCCACAGTGTGAAAGTAGTGGTCTCGAAGTCAGACTGCTGACCAGTCACAAGTGGAGTCCCAAACGGATTGATCTTGGGTCCTCTTCTGTTTGGCATCTACACCTCGAAAGTCCAGACCAACAAGGAGGGTCTCTGGCTGACCAAGTTTGCAGATGACTGCAAGCTGGGAGCCATTATTAACTCCACATGTGATGTAGACATCCTACAGAAAGGCCTCACTGAGACTAATGTCAAAACCATGGCCTTAAGCTTAAAACCAAAAAATGTGTCATCATGCCCTTTGGGAAAAACTCAGTTTCCACTAATTACCACATAGATGGGAGCCTACTGAACACTGAAGGTGTTATAAGAGATCTGAGGACAGAGGTTGACAGCAACCTCTCCGACCACCACATTGCCACTGTGGTCAGAAAGTCCTTCTATGTGGAACATCTCATTACCAAGGGTTTTGCATCCAGGAAGTAAGAGGTCCCTCATTAGGCCAATCATTGAGTATAATGCCCCATTTAGCATGTATCTCATTAGACACATGCAACAGCTGGAAGGTCACAAAAGTACCTCACAAAGAGGATCCTAGGCCTTAAACACATGTCCTACATGTTCAGACTCAAAAAACTCCAACTATTCTCTGTCTCATATCGTCTACTAAGAGGCAATCTCTGCTTGACTTGCAAAGCCATGTTTGACCCAGCTCTGTTAGAAATGCTACATCTAAAGAAATCCCAGTCCCTCCACACCACATGATCCAGAGACCTCAACCTCATTACCACAATGGGCAGCACGATGCCAGGGCACTTCTATGGGCTAGGCTTGTAAAGGCTCCAGGGCCATTAGCCTAGTACACACCTATGAAGCACTGAGGAAGTGGAAACCATGAAAGCTTTGCTTGCTTACCTGTTTCTCTTTTATTAAATTCTGCAGTGTTTCTGCATTTTTGCGTTCTTTTTCAGTATATTGCAGTGTGTTGTTTTTATATAGCCTCATAAAATGCTCCAGCCCCATCACTTGGCAAGGTAATAAAATATTTTCTTTTTCTTTGTTTTAATGGTGCATAATCATAGTTGCTAAGTTTAACTGTGCAGTAGTACATTAAATTATCTTAAAATAAAAACACAGCATCCTCCAGGCCCTTATATGTAGTTGACCTCCGTTAACTACTATGTTTGCAGGCTCTGACCTTTTTTAATAATTATGAAGACAGTAAATAGCATATCTTATTATATGACATCTTGAAAAAAAAAGAAGAAAGTTTTTCTGCAGTTTTTCATTCTTGCAGAGATATTCTATTGCTCTTTATCTCTTTTATAACTGTCTAAACTCCAGGTCCTGGCCCTGTCCTTCCCCCGTAAGTGGCACTGACTGCACCAATATCTTGTGCACCCCTTTGTTATGTGCAGCTGCAGAATCTGCCCTGAATCGTTTCTCTGAATATGAGTGTTTAATGGTCTAAAGAAACTACTCCTTTACTGTTTGGCTGAACTCAGCATGGGTCACAATCATGCTCTATTACTTTATTTGTAAGTAAATACATCTGTGTATACTAGCACTATGCCAGCATTGTGGACCCAGGGTCAGCTAGTTGTACATTCTTGAAGTTGGTGCTTTTATGCCTCTGAACCAAAAGTTATTTTTTTATCTGCAGTGATGTTAACAACCTACCTTCAGCCTTTTGTGGATCTCCTGAAATTCGGTTCTGAAGCTTAACTTCCAACGAACAAAATTGTCACCATGGTCTGCTTTGCATTTCAGGCACATTTTCTGTCAAAATAAGACTTAGACTAGAAATTGACATTAGTGTTGCAACACATTTCAGTGGGGGTGTAATATTTAGAATATTTTCTTAATCACATTATGCCACAGAATTCTTGCCTGAAGAAATTTGCAATTTATCACACTTTTTTGGAAAATCTATTCTTAAACTGACAGTATACATCACTGTCTCAAAAGGTTACTGGCATTTATGGATCATTTTCTCCAATAGTAATATAACATTTTCTTCAATTTGATCATGGCAAGAAGAGTATATTTAATGTTTGGTGCAAAAATGCTGAGGATGACTGTCTTATGAAAACTGTAGACGTGGCCTTGTATTTTTTGGAACTTACCTGAAAGACAGTTTTGAAGTTAGACAACATCATGTCTCAGAAAGTATTGATGAAATACCTCTGTCTTTATTCATGAGTTTTTTTTTTAAATTAGCAAGTGACTGGTAATGTTCAAAACTAAGCATTTTTAGTTTAAAATTGAATGATTAAAGTATGTTCCTAATACTCAATGGACTGTACTTATAAATATTACAACAACATTTGGCACACTAAAATATCAGTTTAAAATATTATAATGCCAACTAAATATCAGACAAAGTTTATAAATGTGGAAATGAATTATCTCTTACAGAAAAAGACACTGTTTGCAAGCAGATCTTTAGGACCTTTTAAGATGTGAATCTCCAAAATGGACAAACCCCTTCACAAACCAGGCACAGTCCAGAAGTAATCCAAGGGAAATCAAGTATTCCTTTCACAAACCAGGCACAGTCCAGAAGTAATCCAAAGGAAAACCAAGTATTCCAGCTATAAAATTAAATGTTCCACTGTTGTAAAATAAAAAGCACAATCCAGCTGTAAAACCCTACTACACTTTATTTCTGTAAACAGAAATACAGAAATTCAGAAATAAAGTGTAGTAGGTTTTTACAATTGAATTGTGCTTTTTATTTTACAACAGTGGAACATTTTATAGCTGGAATACTTGGTTTTCCTTTGGATTACTTCTGGACTGTGCCTGGTTTGTAAAGGGGTCTGTCCATTTTGGAGATTCGCATGTATTTACTTGTTGCCGTTTTTTCTAACCTTTTAAGATGTCCTAGTATAGATGTTATGTCAAAAAGTAATGCAGACCACTGCACCACACACAGTCAACAAAAAAAATTCCTCCCTACAACTTCAGTTTGCCCCCACCTGGGACTCTTCAGCAACTTCTTGCCTCCCACAGACATTGCTTAGAAAATAGTCAAATGAGTGGGTTCTAGAAGAAGGGTCCCACTTCATAGACAAAAATAAAGGCTAATATATCTTCCTTAAAAGTGGTTATTCAGTGGACTATTAGGAAATATTTATCTCCAGAGACGTACTGATGTTGAAGAACATTGAATGATGAATCAATACTCTGGTGGAAATGCTTTGGATAAGTTGCAGCAACAGAATTATGCCACAGTAGTTGGAGGTAGCTTATGTTGCAGTAATAGTCTGAATGTCAGCAAAATATGGGTCATACTCTGCAGATTTTCCAGAGTTTACACACTGATTCTTGCAGTCTTTCATTAGTAGTGATACTATTTGACAACTCTAGGGACTTAGTCTGTCATGGCAATGTCTTTGCCCAAGATTACAAAAAGAATTTCACTTTTCAAAACAGCCTTGGTCAGCAGTCACTTAATACTACCATTAAATGTATCCCATTTCATTCTGGGACTATTTCTTACACTATTTGCAGTACTACATTATTAGTACAGATCTCTTTTCTGAATTTAGTCACATATGATTCCATGACAGTTGTGTCTTGATAATCCATTATGAGACTATTACAAACTAAGAATACAAAGGGATTGATATGCCATGGCACATCTAGCAGATGTAATAAATACATGTCAGGTATCATGAGGTAACAGCACAATGAAGACTCAACCCATTTATTTTCCTCAACACAACTGACCATCATTTGTCATAACTCCTCTCCTCATTCAGAAGCTCTACTGGACGTGCTTTAGCTTCCTCTAGGCTTAACCTGACCCATGACCATGGCCAGTGAAGAGATCAAGGACACTGGTAAAGCATCATACCACTGGTGGGGAGTGTACTCTAACTACTGTGATCCTCTGGTAGCTTTGCAAGCTCAGCAAACATGACAGGAGGTATATGCATGCCTCTGAGCATGAGCAACCACCAGAATAAGCAGCATACTGTTAATGCAGCATGAAGCACACCAGGCTCATAATGCTGCTTTACTGCAGTGAGCCTAGGCTGTCCCCCCCAGGATGGAAGATCTAGTGTCAGCACCTCAGTCCCACCATCTGCCTACAGCCCCTACAACATTCATACCTATAATCAGACATCATAGGGTCACTGGCCCAACCCATGTTTTGTCTTTGAACTTGTCACTTAGTAAATTCACAGACCTCTGAAAGCAGAGGCCTTTAGAGTCGATTCACAATTAATGTGCATTTTTTTATTTCTCTCAGTGTTAGTAACTTAGTAATATGTTAAATCATATTATATCTCCAACAACCCTGTAAAGCATAAAGTTTGTTATTGGAAGATAGATGCATGGATGGATAGATGTTATGTATGCCTGGCTTCCAATTTTTCCGTTAACAATTTTGCATAAATGGTCTCACAGGTAGAGAAAAAAAGGAAAGAATATTTAATTATATTAAAAATGTAGAGTGCAAATAGCAATGCTACCGGAGACATTTAGAAAGAACTAAGCATGTGAATCTGATAAAAAAAGGATTTCAGAATGGACATCAACAGAATGTCAGGGACAAAGGAAAACAGGAGTACTTATATTAATTGCTAGAGGAGCTCCAATAGTGATTGAAGAGGCGACAAAGATAATAATGGCAAATTTGTGGTAGTAAGGAGCTACTGGCAAGGGATGAAGATTACACCGGCATATATTTATATACTACCTAAAACTGCCATTATGGATCTTTAAAAAAATCTGAGAGAAATAATCAGCTTTCAGCAGGGAATGTTATTTATAGCTTGAGAGAGGAATTTGATTTCCAATAATGCAAATATATCTGGAGGGCTAATGATGACTGCAATTAGAGGTACAGAGAATAGGCAAGAGGGGGCTGGAATTTACTGGAGTAAGCAGGCAAAAGAACCAGGGTTTGGGGAACAAATAATTAGAGAGGGAAAGGTAATAGAATGGAAAGAGGCCAAGAAAACATTTGTATTGCAGGCTAGTGATTACCTTCCTTATCAGAGATTGATATCGGAGTATAGACAAAGTGAAAGGGATAGGGGAATCCTGCATGAAAGATCTGCACTGGTTGAGTTTTTTAATTGACTCTAGAACAGAAGCTGCTGTTAAAAAAGGGATAGTTAGTAGGGCATATAAAGTGTTGCATGATAACTATACAAATCAATCAGAGGAGATTAGAAAAGATTGGGAAGAGTGATTGGATAAGCAATTCACAAAGAAATGATGGGAAGACATATGTATGGCAACAATATTTAGAAGATTTAGGATCTTTGCTTGGAAGTGCTTGCATAGATACTTTTATACTGCAAGCAGACTCTAAATATATTTTCCTCAAGTTGATAAGAAATGTTGGAGGTGTTATGGGAAAGAAAGATGTACCTGGGAGCATATGTCCTTGGAGTGTAATAAATTGGCAAACTTTAAAACTTCTCTGCAGAGTACTCTGGCAGGAATATTGGGCAAGCAAATGAGTGTAACTAAGGAAAACATTTTTTTAGTTGGGAAGCAGGATCTGAATTGCCTAGAAATAGTAAGGCCTTCTTAAGCTTAATTCTGGTGGTTGCAGAGAAAGCAATTACTAGAAAATGGAAATCAAAGTCTAAACTAACTATACTTATTGTTATAAATATTGTAACAGAGATAAAAACAGGAAGTGGGACCTTTGGAAAAGGGTAAGAGTAAATTATATAGAAAAAATGGAAATTGTGGGTACAATACATGCAAAAAAATATGAAAAAAATAGCTGCTTTGTGAATAGGTCTCCGGTCACAGAAAAATAAAGTTAAACAACAAATGAAGACCAAATGACAGAGCGAAATGCTCAAAATTGTTCGTTCCAATTTAATAGTTCATGTGAATGGAACAAGCCACTAAAGTAAAATAGCAAAAAGCACAATCCATAAAGGCAGTATTCACTTCACCAAAGGAAATTCCAAACAAGGATAAATTCAAACTAGTTTAATGATGTTTAAAATCCAAACAGCAAGCGCTTTCACCACATAGGCTTCCTCAGGCCAAACGCAATAAATTTTCAATTAAGTGCTTAAATATTCAATTATTTAGTGACATCATTTCCTCTCTATTAATTATATTCATTTAAAAACATTTAAATTTAAAACTCAAAAATGAATATAAATCGTTAACAAAAATTCAATCGGCTTACTATCTAACCTAATGTTACTACCTAACATCTTTTTATGTGGGCAAGACCGACAGAAAACTAAAAGAAAAGATAAAAGAGCACGTGTACAATATTAGAATTAAATCTGAAAAGAATGCACTTTCCAAACATGTTATTGAAACATCATCTGACCACAGATTCAAGTTCTTAGTCATTCAAAAGAACTATACTAATATTAGGAGGGGGGATGTTAGGAATAAGACTGAACAAAATGAAAGTCGATGGATAATTAGGTTAAGGGCTGATCGAGCACCTGGGCTTAAAGACAGAGTGCCTATCAGACCTATTTTGAAAGGCAGACCGATTAGGAAATAGGGTCTGCTTTATATCAATTTGTTTGTGCTTTCATGCTCACAGGCAGTATACACAGATATAGACACTGTCTTTTATGGATCCATTTACGTATTTCTTATGTCCATGTACGTGTACATGTTTTTTATACTAGCGTGTCATTTTTAAATATGTGCATTTATTATATTTTATGTGGCCACACATATACATGTTCATTCACAAGTTTTAGCTTATGTTGGTTCGGAGAAGACAGGATATATTCCGGTTTAAATATCATATTTTACTGTGGTTGATCTAATGTATTTTCTACAGGTTGAATTAGTAGTTAGTTGTTTTAAAATTTATTTTTTTTCATTCATATATGGCATGTTTGGAGTTCATTACATTATATGATTACTGTGATCATTTATCTATAATTCCTCACTATAACAATATGTTTTTGATACTCCTATTGAGTTTACCAGGTTAGATAGTAAGCCAACTGAACTTTTGTTAATGATTTATATTCATTTTTGAGTTTTAAATTTAAATGTTTTTAAATGAATATAATTAATAGAGAGGAAATGATGTCACTAGATAATTGAGTATTTACGCACTTAATTGAAAATTTATTGCATTTGGCCTGAGGAGGCCAATGTGGTGAAAGCGCTTGCCGTTTGGATTTTAAACATCATTAAACATCATTAAACTAGTTTGAATTTATCCTTGTTTGGAATTTCCTTTGGTGAAGTGAATACTGCCTTTATGGATTGTGCTTTTTGCTATTTTACTTTAGTGGCTTGTTCCATTCACATGAACTATTAATTCGGAACGAACAATTTTGAGCATTTCGCTCTGTCATTTGGTCTTCATTTGTTGTTTAACTTTATTTTTCTGTGACCAGAGACCTATTCACAAAGCAGCTATTTTTTTTGTACTTTTACTTGTTTTTATTTGCTGCGCTATTGTGATGGCAGAGCTTGCTAGTGATTTGATCGAATTACCTTACAAACCTGAGAATGTAACCAATCATCTGGGGAGGTTCGAAAATTACGTTGCCGGAGAAGAAAATCCGTTATTGGCCTATGACATAGCTAGTGATATGATGGAAGACGCTTCAGCTGAGAACAACTACAGTGGTTTGTCCACATTACTTAATCAAATGGAGTTGGACTTCATTAAAATGAAACGCTTACAACTTCAACGACAACATTTTGAACTTTGCATTTCACGGAGGATAATCCCGAGAGGTTTGCGCATCTTTAAGATGCCCACTACAGGTACTGTCTACCCTGATTTATTGTACAAATGGCAAATGATTAATATAGACACTAGCATACGCTATATGCAGTTATTAAATGAATACTTTTTGCCAGAAGAAATCACATTAAGGGATAAAATAAGAGAGCAACAACGACATATATCTGAGACATATCCGAGTCATGCTCTTAATAAAGCCTTTGAGAAACTCTTGGACAATGTTTACTTCTATGAAAAGAAATTATTAGAACAGAAGCGAACCAAAGTTCAAAGGGATACTATTGATTTTAAAAATGGCCAGATTTTTACTTGGCCGAGGGACAACAATGGACTAACTAAAGGTGATACCAATAAGTATTACCATAAGAACAGAAATGCACATAATAATGTGACAAGAAATTTGAATAACCAGAATGATAATTGTGATGTGGTTAATGATGTTAATAATACCAATATAGTACAAAGTAAACTAACTAAGGTTTCCAGTGGTAGCACAACCAATACTAAGAAATCTGTTGTTACTACAGCGGTTGTGCATAGGAAGAATGAAATGAATGTTGTACCATCTGTTGATTTGGGAAACCCTTCTACTAACGAGTTAAATAGTACTGCTAATAATGATATTTCAGATTTAATAGAAATAACTTTTATTCCTAGTACTCCTACTAATAAATCTACCACAGAGGAAGTAGTAGTTAGAAGGAAAGTTAATATGAATAATAAAAACATTACCTCGGGAGATATTGAGATGGCCCCTTTCCCCATTTCCAAAATTCGGAGGGGAAGGAGGGACCGCTCTATAAGCAGAGGGAGACAAAAGAAGAGATTAGCCGAAGAAGAACATGTAGGCCCCACTTTGAAGGAAATGTGGGAAAAGATAGTCAGTCATTGATCTGGAATATTTCCAGTAGACACCTTACTGAAAATTAAGTTTATGTTTTAGAAAAAGGACTTTCTTTTATACCCTCCAACAGGAGTGATATCACAGATTCGGTAGTTGACCTTAAATTGTTTGCCTGGAATATACAACTAAAATTGAATTTCGACAAATTGAATCATGTCACTGATTCACATAACTTTAAAAAACCTAGTAGTTATGTATCGAATTTACATCCATTAGTGGATGCTTTTTCTAAGTTAGTGGAACAAGAGTTACATGAGATGGATGAATGTAATAGACATAAGAAATGGCACGGGAACTTGCAGGCTAAATATAGGCTGGCATTAAGAGATCTTAAGAATGACTCGAGCATTGTAATTAGGCCAGCCGATAAGGGGGGCCCCATAGTCATCATGAACACCCAAGATTATATATTGAATATGAATGACATGTTAAGTGATACACACTTCTACAGCTGTATAAATTTTTATCACATAGACAAAATTATTAATAAAGTATCTATATCGTTGTTAGAGAAATTAAGTACAGGGAAAATTAATGACGAATTATATAAGTACTTCCTTGTGAATGAACCAACGGTACCTTGCATACAAGGTATACGTAACATTCATAAACAACCTGAAAATCCTCCCATGAGACCCATAGTAGCAGGGAGAGGATGGATCACTGAACCCATCTCCTTATACATGGAAACTAGGCTGAGACCGATAGTTAACCAATATGCATATATATTAAAAGACACAAAACAGTTTGTGGTTATGCTGTATGATGAGATGAAAAATGTAACAAAGGAAGAAAAATATTGGTTGGTAACATTTGATGTTCAATCACTTTTTACCACCAAACCCAATCAAGAAGGGATAGAAAGTGTTTGTAGATGCCTAGAGATTCATGGAACATTCACTGGCATACATATAGACACATTATGTGACTTAATGAAAATAGTTTTAACAAATAACATCTTTACTTTTAATAACCAAGTCTACATACAGAGGGATGGCATGGCTATGGGCACTTCATGTGCCAATAGCTACGCCAACCTAGTCATGGCAGACTGGGAAAATAGATGTGTATTTATGCTGGACTATTACAACCAATATGTTAGATTCTATGTGCGTTTTGTGGATGATCTCTTTCTCATTTGGAAATCTGGTGAAAGAGAGTTACAAGAATTTTTACAACAGGTGAATGCATTAACTAGTTATTTGAAATTCACCATGACGGCATCCGAACACATGGTGTCATATCTAGATGTATTTATACAGAGAATGCCCAGCGGTCTTTTGAATACTGGTGTATTTAGGAAAACATGTTATCGTAATGCTTTATTACATAGGTCGAGCATGCATCCTAAGTTCATTTTTAGAAATATTATTCGAGGACAAGCTATGAGGGTTTCCCATCTGAATTCATCTGATACAGGATATGTAACTGGGTTGCTAGATCTTAAACAAAAATTGGTTGATTGGTCATACGGCCATGAAGAGATCACTGAGGGCCTCATGGGAGTGGATGTTCTTAGGCAAGGGAGAGCTTTTCCCTACTATGCCAATAATAATCAAGAAATATTGGTCTTAGATAATAAAAACAAAGTATGTGAAGATGGAGTGAAGGTGTGTATATACCATACACAAGATGTAAATCATATTAGAGATGTCTATTTGAAGTTTTGGGATATATTAAAGGTAGATCCTAATATTTGTGAGTTAGGAGACGAAAAAACAAAATTTACTTACAAGAATAGGCTCAACCTATATAGGATGCTATGTAGTTCCAATAGATTGGAATACAGGATCCAACATGGATCACTGGAAAATTTCACAAAACCTTGTCAAAGATGTAACTACTGTGAACTGATAGATAATTCAGACAGATTTGTACATCCTGTTATTACACAATGTTTTAATTTTCAAGTTCAGGCTAGCTGTGACTCTCAACATGCGGTCTATTTGGCCACCTGCGGGGCTTGCCCAGCTTTTTATGTGGGCAAGACCGACAGAAAACTAAAAGAAATGATAAAAGAGCATGTGTACAATATTAGAATTAAATCTGAAAAGAATGCACTTTCCAAACATGTTACTGAGACATCATCTGACCACAGATTCAAGTTCTTAGTCATTCAAAAGAACTATACTAATATTAGGAGGGGGATGTTAGGAATAAGACTGAACAAAATGAAAGTAGATGGATAATTAGGTTAAGGGCTGATCGAGCACCCGGGCTTAATGACAGAGTGCCTATCAGACCTATTTTGAAAGGCAGATCGATTAGGAAATAGGGTCTGCTTTATATCAATTTGTTTGTGCTTTCATGCTCACAGGCAGTATACACAGATATAGACACTGCCTTTTATGGATCCATTTACGTATTTACATCCATGTATGCGTACATGTTTTTTATACTAGCATGTCATTTTTAAATATGTGCATTTATTATATTTTATGGGGCCACACATATTATACATGTTCATTCGCAAGTTTTAGCTTGTGTTGGTTTGGAGAAGACAGGATACATTCCGGTTTAAATATCATATTTTACTGTGGTTGATCTAATGTATTTTCTACAGGTTGAATTAGTAGTTAGTTAGTTGTTTTAAAATTAATTTTTTTTCATTCATATATGGCATGTTTGGAGTTCATTACATTATATGATTATTGTGATCATTTATGTATAATTTTTCACTATAACAATATGTTTTTGATACTCCTATTGAGTTTACCAGGTTAGATAGTAAGCCGATTGAATTTTTGTTAACGATTTATATTCATTTTTGAGTTTTAAATTTAAATGTTTTTAAATGAATATAATTAATAGAGAGGAAATGATGTCACTAGATAATTGAGTATTTAAGCACTTAATTGAAAATGTATTGCATTTGGCATGAGGAAGCCTATGTGGTGAAAGCGCTTGCCGTTTGGATTTTAAACATCATTAAACTAGTTTGAATTTATCCTTGTTTGGAATTTGCTTTGGTGAAGTGAATACTGCCTTTATGGATTGTGCTTTTTGCTATTTTACTTTAGTGGCTTGTTCCATTCACATGAACTATTAATTCAGAACGAACAATTTTGAGCATTTTGCTCTGTCATTTGGTCTTCATTTGTTGTTTAACATGCAAAATGTTTTGGAGGAGGAATGAGGTTTAAAAGAAGATGAGAAATGAATTTATGTAATATTGCTTTGATTACATGGTATAAAACAATATATGTGATGCATAATGTTTGTAAATGTGAACTTGTTAATATGGTTTGATTACTATTATATAAATGTAAGTTTGCCTATGTCATAAGTGATCATTCAATAACGGTTTTAAAAAATGTTTCGCATAAGTAGCACAGTAGCAGATTATATACTCCTCCACATTGTCCATGGATAACAGTTGTGTTTGCACCCATTATGTTTAGCTCCCCGAGTGCCACAACAACGTGTATATGTTTTGGTGTTACAGTGGAATGAATCAAGTGTATATCTATGTATAGATATCCTTATGCGCATATTCACGCATGCATGTAAACATGTACTATACAAGTGTGTCTATGATACTGATAAGTATTGGAGGCCGCAGATCCATTATTCTGCTTGGGTCCTAATTGACCATGATCTGTCTCTGGATGTGCTCCATACTTTCCCTGGAAAAAGACTGCTGTTAAGGAGCTATACACATATCGTGAACTCAACAGACTTCACATAACATGGTGGATCTAGTGAAAAAGAAATGCTTTCACTTCCTGTTACTGAATAGCTGTGAGGTGTAGGATTTATGAAGGTTTGGCATGCTGCCTGGAAAACAGCTTCACTTCTCATGCAGCTTTCTCGTCCAGGAAAAGCTAATGATATACATGTCGTTAGCTGTTAGTGAAGAGTTACATTGCTGTAGGAGAGATGGTCTGTTGTTGTGCAGGATAGAGACCTCACAGATTTAAACAGCTTGCGAGATAGGGTTAAGATAACTGCAGACCTTATGAATAGGTGGTGTAGACCTCCATCACTGATGAAATGGAAGTGGAGACACTATGTACTCCAAGGTGGCCTATATACTTAACATAGGTTGTAGTGTTTTACACTCTAGTGCTTCCTTCTTAAAATATAATCAACAGTAAAAGAAAAATGTTGCACCAGTACAGCGAAGGACACTCATCCAAGACTAGCTGCTCTAGAACATGTCAAGACATGTATCTGTTTTAGTTCATGCATGACAATTTCACAGTCAGATGGGAAAGAATGAAGCAGTTTATCTCCATTTAATGCCATATACTCATAGCAATGACTCAAGATCTCAGGGAAGTAAAATAGAACACATGGGGAATATGAAGGAATGCTTGCCAAAATAAATAAATAAATAATAATAATAATGGATTACTGTTTTGGTGCTGGAGAGGCACAATATTATTTTATCATGATGTCAGTGCATTTGTGTAATTCATGTTCAAACACAGATGGAAGATTGTGGATTTAAATTGCTCTATTTTTTTTTTTTTTTTGCATTTAATACATTGTTTTATTTTCAAATGGAAGAATTTCTCCTTTTCATGGAAATGAGGATGACAGATGTTTACAGACCACTGTCTGAATAAGTGAAAATATAGCTGTCACTACTTTACAGACATTGATTTTTAGTAAACTGTATAGAAATGGAGTTGTAATTAAGGCAAAATGGTAGCTAGCTCTTCTCAGAATCTGGATGAAATTGGCTTATTTTCTTCTTTTAAAAGAATGAAGAATGCACAAGTCATCATTCCCTTACATAGAAGAAAAGCTAATTTTCCACCACAGTCTGATTCTGCTCTGTATTACAGCTTTGTATTTAAACACACACATATGTGTGTGCGTAACGCAGATTTGAATGCATTAAACATATTTTTGATTTATGTCTGTTTTTGCGGGGGGGGGGGGGTGCCAGCACATGCACATTCATGATACAAGTTTGTTGGAAAAATTAACCTTTTAAATGACCTGTGTAGATTGCCATGATCCATGCTGCAAGTAGCATTTCATTTTACATTACTTCTGCTGTGCAACTCTCACATCCTATAATTATAAAGTCTGTGGGGATATGAGTTATTTCAATGAATGACAAAATGCTATGCTAACATATTTTGGTCAACAAAACTGGAATTCTGATCCCCTCTTTAAACAAAATAGATGGTTATTACAGAGTTGTGACTGCTTTTAACTGAACTTGATTTTTCTTTTAGTTTTTCTGTAGTTTTAGTCCCCACTTGTGAATATTCCAGTTGAACATCTAATGGCTCATTCTAATTACTCCTGAGTGTCTATGGTATTACTCCCACGGCTGAGACTATCGCAGGTGTAGGCAGGTTTGCAAAGGGATGGAAATGCACAGCAGAGCTTCTTCCAGCATGCTGTAAGCTGTCATTTATGTGGGGGATTTTTTGTAATGTGCTAACTGGGTGGAGCTGTTAACATCACAGGCAGCACCAACCATAATGTGAGTTAGCGACAGACCTACCCTTGAATGGTGGATTTTAATAGAAATCTGCCTTTCAGTTATGCACAACATAACCCCCTCACCATGGGAATGCCAAATCACAAGCTGAAATCCCACCCCTCTTTCCTAGAATGGGCAAGCTGACAAAGTGCCACCACCCCAAAATTGTCCAGCACCTGAGCTGCAACCCCATCTTGGATCAGCTGACTCCCTGCCATCCCTCTACACCATAAAACTTGATTTGCTCAAGGAATTTGGTTTTAGTTTTATTTTATATTTCATTTGTTTTTCTTGCAGCACAATATTGCAAATGTGTTAAGGATATCTGTATGTTATTTATAAGGGTGTTCTCCCTATGACTGTTTGACCATGGGGCAAATATAAGACAGTGTTGGGGCAAAGCCCTCCATATGAGAGGTGTAGAGGTGCTTATATTATTTATTTTCATTTCATAATAGATAAATAATACAGTTCCTTCACCATCCATAAGCACGTTATGATGCATCATGGTACATTGCTATACACAGTTCAACTAAGTACATATAAAATGGGAGTGGTCAATTTGTAAATGAAAAGAAAAAATCAGACATTAACGATCTTATATTATTTTAAAGAATGCTCATTTATATAAAACAGCAATAGCAACATCATAACCTAGTGCTGCAGAAAATCAACTTTCTGTTCAGGTGCTCAGGCATCATGTACTTTCTGAGACTTTCACCTTTTTATTGAATATTATAATAATAATGGAACACATGTGCATGTATCTGTATGGGTTCCCTTCAGAATCTCGAACTACTGAAATCCAGAATTTCAGTAGCCCGAGACCAGAAAGCCGAAAGTGTAGAATACCGAAAGTCCAGAAGTACGAAATTCAAAATCCCGAAGTTCGGAGATTTTGAATTAGCGGTTCTGGTGTTGCAGTGTGTGAGTGGATGGTTGGAGATGTAGGTAAGTGCTTGTGTTTCACAGGTTTTGGGTAGGGGGCTTTAGTGTGTGTCCGTGTGTTTTGTTAGTGTGATATGTGTGTGTGCAAGGAGAATGTAGGTTGTTTAGTGGTGTTTTTGTGCAGTTGTCTGTGTAGTGCAAACACAGAGTTAGTATATTTAAGTAAGGGGTGTTGCGGTGGGCGCAGCCCCCCACATGGGAGTGAAGGGGGGCTTGCCCCCCTGCTTGTATGTTGGGTAGGTGTTTGTGTATGTGTCGGGAGGTGTATGTTTGTGTCTGTGTGTGCGGTATATTTAGTATAGAAGTCGCGATTTTAAATTTCACACTTTTGGGGTTTCGACTTTATGGATTTTCGGCTTCATGGTCTCGAGATACTGAAATTGGAGATTTCAGTATTTTGAGATTATGAAGTGAATCCATCTGTATGTAAATTTGTTCAGATATGTATATATAAAAATTAGTCAGTCATGCTATTGGGGTCCACAATATCGCTGATCTTATCCTCATAATTATGGCCACTTCTTGTATACTGCCATATATGTACGTTTCCACTGTTAAATCAGACCATACATCAGTAACAAGGCTATTTTCTGAATGATATCTCAGAACTAACTCTGGGATGCAGTAGCCATACCTATCCCATGAAAATGGTAACAATTTCTGAAGGGCCATGAATGATCTTTGAGTTACTGAAAATCAGTGCCCCTCCATAATTTTTTGTTCTTAAGGTTTTCTACATGTTTTATCAATGCTGGCAAAAGTGAAACCTAAAACAGAAAAAAAGGTCTAAACTACAAATGTCCAAAATTAAGAATAACCAGCTTACATGGTAGAGGAAAATAAACTTTAATCAACATTAACCAGGAATAAAACAGATAAGTGCTTTCATGCCTACTCTTGGCGCTTCATCAGATCTAACGACAGTGAGACACAAACATCATTTAAATAGCAAACAAGTCAATTAACAAACAAGTTAAAATCACTGCCACAACCCATGGGACTTCATTATAAATTTCAAGGGAACATGATTATTCAACCTCTTGCCCATATTAGCCTGTAATTCAAGAATCCACCTAATGTCTGCACACCCAGTCTTGTTACAAATGTCACCACCTCTGTTTCCGTACCTTAAAAGTTCTAGTACAGAAAACTTAAAACAATGCAAAGTCCCACATTGTAGTGTATGTCTGCATAGAGCATTCCTTGGGTCTAGGGCTACGCACTCCAGGGACTTAAATATGGCCTGCGACTTAAATAGAACATGTTGGAGGGACAGAATTATCTCCCAGTGGCTGCCATGTCTTTGGAACAGGTTACCAAGTCATGTCAAACAGAGCACGTCTATGACACTGGTCAAGATGAACCTGGATGACTGGATGGGGCTCTGTAAATTCTTACCAGGGACAGCACCCACAACCTTCCTGGACATGGGCAGTCATCACTAAATGCAATCTTGAGTATTATCTAGTACCTCTATGGTATTACATTGAGTTGAAATGGCTAGACTTAAAATGACCTCCAGGTCGATAACCTCTGTAATATCCTATGATCCTATCAACCTAAAAAAGACCTGATTACTTTTGCGGACAACTCTCTCTCGTTCAGTCATCATGTTGCTACCATAGTCAGGAAATTGTTTTTATACCCTAGTTAATTTCCAAGGGAAAATCTTCAAGTCATCCTTCCACTGCACTTTTCCTTTATCAGACACTTTATCAAACACAGTGAACCCACTGGCATTCATAAATACAAGCCTATCACTCAACTGGAAAGGCATCAGAGATTTGAAAGGCCTTAAATCCTTCAACTATCCCAACAGTCAGATTAGCACAACTCTCCTTATACTCAATAGCCTACAGGTTACTCTGAGGTGACCAGTGTCTCTCTTTTCGAGCCATGACAAATCCAATCCTATTTGGCTACCAGCTTCTTCGCAAATCTATTGGCTGCACAAAGACCAGCAACAGGAACATGAATAAACAAGACTCACTGCAGAGTTAGTTTTCTTGCTCAACATATTTGCAGCCTGTGTAATAAGTTAAAACTATAGGTAAAACAAAGTACTACTTTCACTACCTTTAATGCAGTCTTGATGACAGGAAGGGTTGGCACAGATTTACACTAGGTGTATCATGTAGAGCTCTGATCAATTTGGGAGGAGAGCACCATTCACTATTAAGTGCATGCCAAGGGAGGTAAGAACATTTAAGTGCATTTCTTTTGATGTATACATGGCTAGTCATCTTACAGGGACTGTGATCACTTGTGCAGTATTGCTACTTTGTCTCCAAGTGTTTCTGTGAAGCAGTTGTTGGGTCTACTGTGAGCAGGACATTTGTCCAGAAACCACAGAAAAAAGTATGTTTTATCGCTGTAAATCAACAGTCCAGAGTAAAAAAAAACTCTTTATCAGTATCATTTAAGTAACTGTCTTTAAAATTCATTTTTCTTCAAACACTATTTTGAAGCCAAATGATGCACTAGTTGCAATTCTACAGGCGTGGGGGAACTGTTCACTGTCATCCACTGTTGCCAGAGAAAGGCAAGAGGAAGCAAAACCACTGACAGGAGAAGAGCAAACGGTCAAGCTGAGTTCAGAGCCCTTTCTTCTATTCCAGCTTTAAAAGCAACAGTGTAAACTGATGACTGGCTGTCTATACACTACAAAATTAGCCAGCCATTCAAGGGACCACAAATGGGAGGGGAGGGGAGTGCTACAGTTCTAGAACCACCTGCTTGAGTTAACAGTACATCAGCGTCAGTCACTCAGACTTTTTTTTTACTTATAATAGTTAGCAACTTAAAGTTTTTTGTTTTTTTTGTCCTTACAGGAATTTCCCATGCACTCCCTGACATGCGGACTCTGTTTGCTCACCCCATAATGTTAAATATATTGCCTCTGTAGTCACACAAACTCAGAGAAAGTATATTTAGAGATGAACTCTATGCATTTTTGTCTCTTGGAAAAGCCGAAAGACACAACCCTAAAATATACAGACAAGCATTATGTGTAATACAGCCCTATATTCCATGTGTTTGCATCACTCTCTTGTTTGTTTAATGACTTTCTTGAGGGTCAGATGTTTACTTTTTTAACAATATGATGTTGCAAAACATTCTGAGGGACTTGCAAAACAGTTGTTGACTCTGCATTTAGCTATATTGCCTAGCCTAGTCATTACACATTTAAACCCTCAGTACTGGCTTAATCCTTGTGATGTTATCATAACTGTAACTGGCCCCACCAAAGGACTTATTCAACTAGAGTCAGCAGAAAATAGGTTAGACAATGGTCTAGGATTTCATCTTACTGTTACTGGACTGACTGTAACTGTCAGGGTTAAGGGGTATTGCTGGGGCTCATTCTGGAGCACAGATATTGTGATTAACACATTCCCTGGGATTCAATAATGCCTAAACTAAGTGTACACCATTCTGAGTGAACAGACAACACAGATTTAATTCACACCTTCTTTCTCCTAATTTTAGTTTTTCTACTGATCTTCTTGCAGATTTAAATATTACACAGTGTAATCTTTCTGAGGGACTACAAAGCACAAACAATGCAATAAGAATGTTTTTGAATACATATTGTGTACACTTAGTGTAGGCTTTATTGACTCTGGCCCATTGTATTTCCAGTGGTAGGGAGGATGCCAGATTTCCACAGACAGGGTTGGGGGTGGGGGTGTAACAGGTAGATCAGGTGATTCAACAGTGAGGTTTTCAAAAGCAGAACCATCAGTAGCCTTCTCCACTGGCAAAGAAAAATAAAGCACCATTTTTTGTTCCAGACAATCTGGAATTGGACAGTGGTCTTTGTCACTGGATAGTAGCTAGAATGCCGACGGTAGGAAATGAACATTGATTGCCAGCTTGCCAACCAAAGAAAGGCTATTTTTTCTCCATAGGCTACATTTTGTCCATGCGTTTTACCTGCAGTACATAACACCATGAACCAAAGGCTGCATAAGTAACATGCAACTATCATCAGTAAGTCATTGCAGAAGAAGAGCCCAGGGATGGGAATGTAGCAGCATATACAACCCCCCCCCCCCGCACCTTTAGCAGACGGCAGCACCACACCCAATTTTTCAACTTCCAGGGGAGCAAATGGGAAATTGAACTCTTGGCCCTGCAAAGAATGAAAGACTCAAGAGTGACTGAGAGCAAGGCTTGATGATCATTATAAGGGAGGAAAGCCAAAAAGAAGATAAAGTCACTGTTCCCAGTTATTAAGGATATCCAATTGCTATTATTATTTTTACTTTCTAATGTCACGTAATTAGACATGCAATGTATGTAACATTATTCTTTTTTGCTTTCATTTAGCCTGTGTTAATGACATTGATATTTTTTAATATTTTTCATTCTTTTTATTTTCATATATTGTGGTTACTCTTTTTTAACTTGGCTGGTTTTTTTTTTCTGTATCTTTGGTACTATTAATAAAAGTCAGAACACAGATTTAAAAAAAATGAGATTTTTCTCACCCATGGTTATGCCTGGTGGGATCTTCTTATTCTTGCTATCAGTTTCTCATCAATTTACTTATTTGCTTTGGAGCCTCCTGTGTCTGCCGACCAGCAACCATCTGAATAATTGCCGCAACTCCACCCAGCACTCCTTAACTGGGTATAAGATGATCATAGGGCAGCAATCATCCAGGCAGCCAACAGGATAATTTATGACTGTGTTACTACTGCTCCCGTTGTGCAGCTCCATGTATTCAGAAGAGATGAGCATGCAACAGGCCATAGCAAGGATATGTTATCTGCTTCTGCAAGAAACATAACACCTCAAAAGGCCCTGCATCCCCTTCTAAGCAATACCTTTCTGTGTGTTGCAGTCTCCAATAGGAATTTTAGCATGCAGTATGCACCTTAGATGTATGCATTCCAGTCCGACCCTCTTTCAAAGAATGGCAAACAGGCACTGTCTAATTTCTCCAAGCTTCTCCTTCATCTAGCTATCTCTTCTAGTACCTGGTCAGATTACTGAACCTAAGATGTCCAAGACGTAGTGAGAGTTTATTTGTTTATGCTACTGAGATGGCTTATCTCAGATTTATTAACTGCTACTTATTTAAAACTCTAGACCTGAGTGGGTTAACATGCCTTATGTCTAGTTATGAGAAACAAATTACAGCATCAGTGCTATTAAAAAAACATTTGAAACTTTATTGAACAGCTATGCCCTTGTAAGACTACATCCAGTCTCATCAAAAACTGCAGCACTATAGTTAAGTTTTGCCAATTACTAATTGCAATCAGCTGCACGTTTGTTTCACTATTTTAACATCACATTTTATAGTCAAGCTATTTATTTGCTCAGACGTCTGTACTTGAAATTTAAGGCTCAAAGCAGTAAAGCTTTTAGTAAGGTTGTAGGCTATAGCCTAAACTAACGCAGATGAAAAGGTAATGTGGAATATATTAAAGCCACAAGAGTCTAACATACAAGACCAATGGGGAGAGCCCAGAGGACAAATAAATGTGATCTGTCAAATTTTACTATGCAATACATTATGTTACTGAAGAAACATTAATTACAGAATGGAACAACTTGAATACCGAACGGAAAACTTACTTTGACTGCAGTAATGGGAAAAGTAACTACAAATGTCTACAAAAGAGTAATTAATTATCTGACTTGCTGGTAAAATGTAATTTTTTTAGTTATACAGCTCACCTCAAGAATATTAAGTTTGCGGATTAAAGTTTCATCAGTGAAAGAATTAGCTGGATAAAATATTCTGGTTTAATAAACTAATAATTACAATTTATTATTCATGGGTGAATGTAACCCCAACTAGATGTGGCTCTGAAGCAGTTTACCAGAGAAATATATTGGCTTTAAGATCCTCAGATCCCCATGGGTCAAGTACCTCAGCAACGTTTGGCAGGGGAGCTATGCATGGCTTTATTTCCTTTCATGAGACATCTGAGGTTTGGATTTGCATAAACGTTGCACAGTTTATACTTTAGGTCTTGACAAGTTAAATGTAAAACATGGACAGGGATTCTGAATTATTTTTTGATATAAAGGTCTGCTATTAAACTTTTCATTTCTAAGTTAGGTAATAGTGTCTAATAATGAAAGCGTTTGCTATCATCCACAAATTCATTTTTCAACTAAAAAAGGTATTCATGCAAAAAAATTAATTATGAATCCAGGCTAGAATATGTTTGCTTTTCTATCAAACTGATTCTATTATGTTTAAAGAGTACATTTGTAATGTAATTAAAAATGTGTGTGTGTGTGTGTGTGTGTGTGTGTGTGTGTGTGTGTGTGTGTGTGTGTGTGTGTGTGTGTGTGTGTGTGTGTCTGTCTGTTTATTAAATATGTTTTACTAACTAGCAGGATAATAAAATGACTACCCAGCATCTTTTCTCTGAAAAGAAAAAGAGGAATAAGATTACAAACAGACGTTACATCAAAATGTGATTTATTTTGTTGGGGAACAGTTGTTTTTATTAAGGACAGAACATTACTTCAGGTGGTGACTGTATAAGAAAGTTTTCACAACTTACTGGCTTTCCTTCTTTAGTGTATTAACAGCTTGGCATTTATATACCCACCAATACACTCAGCAGTAAATAAAACAATGAACCAGAGGTTTAGGTGTAACACAGGCGCTGGTAGTATACACTGGCTGTGAAGGATGTTTTTGAAACTCTTGCTCAGTGTAAAAATGCACTGAATTTGATGAAGGTTAATTTCCTCCTTCACCAAGGTACAGTTACCTTGGTGCTGATTACACCAGTAAAGCTGGTACAGGAGATTTATGCATGGAGTTATGGGGATCTTGCCTCCCCCTTTCAATACATAGGTGGTCACCTTTTGAATTGCACTCTGAATATACAGTCTTTACTCACATGCAGAATTCGAACAGGTGTCTTTTGCATTCACAACATGGAACCAGAAGGTCTTAACCATTAGCAGCCACCAGATAATATACTTTCTTGTTCTGCTTGGTCCTGATGCTTCAGTCAGTACTAGGGAGGTCATGAAGGGAAAATATAGTTAAGCATGCAGTGAAAAGACAACAGTTTCTGTAGGTTTATTGTTGAGGAACTAAAGAAAAATCAGCAACCACAAAAAATAGTTCTCTCCTGTGTTAAAATATTCAAATCAAATAGCTGAAACAAAAACTTCCCAAATTAGCACAGTAGTTTGCAGCTTTCCATAGTAGTTTTGATTTTGAGACACCCATTGTCATTTCCTTGGACATCCCCTGAAAAAAGTGGCAGAACTGTAGACGGGATAGGGTAAACAGATGGCTGCCCCAGATGGAAGCTGTTAGAGGGACACAATTAAAGGTTGCTGAGGGGGCACAACTGTAGTACCACCATTCTTTTAAGAAAGTGGATGATATTGTGCTTTATTAAATGAATAATAATCTTGTCAAAATGGAAGCAAAGCTCTCTCCACCCAAGATTGTGCTACAGTCAAGAGGAGAAGGTTAACACCCACACTACACCTCAAGCAACACATAGCCCTTCTAAACCCACACCACCAACACCCACATATAGCAACACTCAATCCACATATGCAGAGGCCCTTAACTGTAACCTGCCCAACCAACAAGGACCTCTGAAGCTGAAACACAAACAAACACCAATCACAACCAAAGTGTCACATAGTTCATAACACCAGTGTGCCACCCAGCAATAGCCCCTAAGGCAAGACAACGTACCTAACACTTTAGTCATAGGTGACCATATAGTCTGGCACACTGATGTCCCACTCACCAGGTTGAACAAGGAGAAAATTACAGTCAGCTGCCTGTCGGGTGCCAGGATCCACCACATAACGCATGCACTCAAGTCACTCCACAACAAGTACAAATATGACTGTCATTGTCCATGTTGGAGTGAATGGCTTGAGACGTACCTCCCTGGACTACATGAAAAGAGACATGGAAGAGCTCTCGGATCATGTGGCCCAGGCAGGTATGACCCTAGTCCTGAGTAGCATCCTGCCTTCGCCCAGAATGATACCACAATATAAGGACAAAATGATTGACTTCAACAATTGGCTAAGCTTCTGGTGTCATTCAAAGGAGATCCAGTATCTGTCTGCCTGGGATGACATGATTGACAGACCACAATGCTTTGCCAGAGATGGTCTGCACCTGTCGTCCCTGGGATTCAGGTTACTGGCTAAGGGTCTTGCCACCCCATAGTGGCTTTTTTAGGCAAAGTTCAAAGGACAAAACCACCACCGTAACAGATACAAGCATGCAAAATCTGAAGGTAATGCTGCTCAATGCTAGAAGTCTAAACCTCAAAATACACTCTCTCTTGAGGCACTCCTAAAAATGGAGAACATCGATATCTGTGCAGTAAATGAGATCTGGTTCAAGGCTCCAGAGAGCACCCCTGCAGTACCAGACTACAACTCTTACCACACCTTTCGGCCAACAAACCAGGACCAAAACACTAAAGGTGGAGGAGTGTCAATATTCACCAAGGATATTCACACCACCAGGCTAGTTGCCCAACACAATGTGTCTGAAATTCTCCAGGTGCAACTAACACTAGGTAAGACTGCAATCCAAATTGTAGCTTGCTACAGATCCCCCACCATACCCCAAGATTCTCACTACACCTTTCTAAACATACTGGAAAATATTAAGATAGAACCAAACACCCTAACACTGGGTGATTTTAACTACCCTGCCATTAACTGGGAAAACTACTCATGTGCCAACACCTTTGCCCAACGGTTCTTGGAATTCATAAATTCCAATGCCCTGGATCAACTAATCCATAGTCCCACCAGGGGCTCCAATATCCTAGACCTGGTCATTACCAACATGAGAAATCGATGCCTATGGTCACCCCCTCGTTAGTCAGGTCTGACCATAAGCTAATCACCCTTAACATCCACATCCCACCCCCACCCCCCAGTAAAGAAACCTCCATAAAAAAACCTCTCTAAAGCCAACTTCATGCTACTCAAGTCAAAAGTGACAAACTTCATGACACCCATGCAGATGGAAACTGAAAGTTCAACTGCTGAATCCTACACTAAGGCACTGTAACAGCACACCCACTCATGCATGAATCGTGCCATCCCAAATAGAACCAAGATGCCCTCATCCAAAAAAGGGAAGCCAATCTGGTGGTCCCCTGCCATAAACAAACTTTACAACAAAAGGAAGAAACTGTTGCAGAAAAGAGGAAAATCCCTGTATGCAAAAAACTCCCTTACCAGCCTCAGTAAGAAACTGAGATCCCTCATAAAATCCTCCAAAGCTAGTTACGAAAATAAAATTGCCAAAGATTCCAAAGACAACCACAAGGCATTCTATAACTATGTCAAGAATCTAAATGGCAATGCTCAGATCTGCTCTGAGCTAAAACAGAATGGCATTAAATATACTGATCCCAAGGATATTGCCAATATCCTGGCAGATCGATTCAGTGTCAACTTCACCTCCTTCTCACCCCCTAAATGGCCCATCTCAATACCGGAAGATTGTCAAATTCCGGTAATAACGGCCACACAGGTAAAAAAAAATGCACTCTCCAAAGCTAAGAATACAGCATCCATGGGACCAGATGACATCCCGGGCTGTGTACTACATGAACTACAATATGAACTGGCACCTCACCTAAGTGTCATGTTTAATCATAGCCTCACCTCAGGTTTTGTGCCCACTGAGTGGCGCAGAGCTACAGTTATCCCACTCCACAAGGGGGGATCCACCTTGGATCCTGGAAACTACCATCCCATCAGTCTGACAAGCCTTATCTGCAAGGCCATGGAACGTATTATCATGGAACTTATAAACAAAGATATTGGCAACCTTCAAAAACTGGACCCCACCCAGTTTGGGTTCGTAAAGGGCCAATCTTGTCTCCTGAACCTGATTGACTTCTTCAAATCAGTCTCCAGAGCCATGGACAAGGGTAAGGTGGTCCACACAGCCTATCTAGACCTTACCAAGGCCTTTGACACCATCCCCCACTCTGGAATCATAGATAAACTTACTAAGCTGGGCATTAATCCCTACATCACCCAATGGGTTGCTAACTGGCTTACTGATAGAACCCACACTGTAAAAGTAGCCGACTACAAATCCAGCTCCAGACATGTGACAAGTGGAGTACCAAAGGGTTAAGTCCTGGGACCGCTCTTGTTTGGCATCTACTTCTCTGAAGTACAGGCCAACACTAAAGGACTCTGGCTAACAAAGTTTGCAGATGACTGCAAACTGGGAGCCATTACTGAATCCCCAAATAATGTGGATACACTACAAAAGGGTCTTACTGAAACAGATGCTTGGTGCCAGAGCCATGGGCTCAAGCTCAATGCCAAGAAATGTATAGTTATCCCCTTTGGGAAAAAACATGTACCCGTGAATTACCATATAGGTGGCAGTACACTAAACACTGAAAGTGTGATAAGAGACTTAGGGACACAGGTGGACAGTGGTCTCACCTTCGATAACCACATCCCCACAACAGTCAGGAAATCCTTCTATGTGGCACACCTCATCACTAAGGGCTTTTCATCCAGAAAAAAGGAGGTCATTGTCCCACTGCACTCATCCCTCATTAGACCCATTATAGAATACAACGCCCCATTTGGTATGTACCTCTCAAGACATCTGCAACAACTGGAAAGGCCGCAGAAATACCTCACTAAAAGAATCACAGGCCTAAAGCAGATGCCCTATGCTGACTACCTTAAAAAACTCCAGCTATACTCTGTCGCATATCGTCTACTCAGAGGCGATCTCTGCTGAACATACAAGGCCATGCAAACCTAGAGCTGTTGGACATGCTACACTTAAAGAAATCCCAATCCCTCAGAGCCACACGCTCCAGGGATCTAAAACTTGTCATCACAATAAACAAAACATGCTGGAGGGATAGGTTCCTGACCCAGAGACTCCCCAGACTCTGGAATAGATTGCCCATACATGTCAAGCAGAGTGCCTCTTTGGCCCTCTTCAAAAGGAACCTTGACGATTGGATGGGAGAAAGGAAATTCACCCCGGGGATCACGTCAGTCGCCCTGCTAGATAGGGGTCCAGGGAAGTAAATAGTGTGGGAAGAAATAGCCAGGAAATTGTTATGGCTAGGCTTGTATAGGCCCTAGGGCTGATAGCCTAGTACCAACCTATGAACCATCATGGTTGCTGTAAAGCTCAGTTCAGTTTACTTTCAATAAACAAATGAAATACTACTTTGCTATCTGCACCATAAAGCCCACTCTCATAGAGGCCCTCCCGGAAAACAGGCTGCTTACAAAATGCCCTAGATGAAGGCCCTGCTATAACTTCTCAGCTTCAACAAAAGAAAACTTCACCTGAGCTTAGTCCCCGGCCCCTTCAATAAGACCCTTTATTTGGGTACTGAACTTCACCTGTCTTGGGTCTTTTACCCTATGCTAAATCTCCATTTATGGAACTCACTTCCTGGTTTACTGATTCCATGCTCTTTTTATACATCACAAGACTGGCAGATTCAGCTTCCATTAGCACTAAATAATGCATCCAATTAGCTTTCTATGTTTGTGTGGACATTTTCCAGATAGAAGGTACACTTAAAGGTACACTCTCCATACTCATACATGATGAATAAAATAAATCAGAATACATTATGATGAGACAAACAAAGTAGTGTAATAATGTTAAAATAGTTCCAAGTAATTTGAGAAACCTCACAGTAATGATGCTATAGGGGTACAGTGCTTATAAAGATGATGTGTGTAGGGGATCTTCAAATAAGTATAATACTGCTCTGTCTACATGTGTGCATCTCTCACAGTTCTGCTCATACTTTTACTGGTTAGAAGTTGAAAACACTTCCACCAAGGGGAACAAAAATGTCATTGTTACTTCTGTAGATGTCAGACAGGACCTTAAGCTGGATTCTGGTGAACCTGGGAAAGAAATATTGTGAGTTGCTGTCACATTCCTCATTTACTACTCACTGAAAAATTCCTGTACATCTAGTAAATTGCATCTGAGGAAATCCGCAAGACCATACCCATGAAGGATATAACTCCCGAGAAAGAGAGGAATCAGTTTCTAATGGGAATCGTCTGTCAAAATAAAGTATCTGGAACTTGGCTAGTGATCAGAGACAGTGAGAGAAAGAGAACTGCTGAGCACATATCCAACTCCATGGATCAATGTGATGGGAAAACATCCCAGGGTCTGATAAGTCAGCAGTAGTAAAGAGTATAATGAACCCTGTTGATGAGTTTTGCAGTCTTCCATTGTGGTATGGTACTCATTAAAATATATGCCATTGTTCAAGACATGAAAAGTCTGCAAGTACATGGCAGCATGCAAATCTTTCAACCTGGATTACTATAATTGTATTATACATACTGAAAATTGATGAGGTCTGCACAATGAGCCCTTCTATTAAATCAAACAAGTTTTTAACAATCCGCAATGCTAAATTCAAATTAAACTGATTCCACAGCATTTTATACTTGCACCTTCATCTTGATCTAGCCAGTGAACTATACTCCGATGTTAAAACATTCATGCTTAGACTCTCTAAAAGGCTAAACAGAAATTAAAATGAGCAAAAAAAAATGTTTTTTTTCACATGCTTTTACGCTTCCACATTCATCTTCAGTGGGGGAAGAATACACATCCACCTCTTTCTTAGGCAGTATTTTTACAATGTAAAGAATACATCCACTACTTCTTAACAGTACAAATAAAATAAGTTTGTGATAATCTCTTCATCATTTTTCTGTAAATTCAAAAGTCCAGGACATGTAGTTTCTGGAGGTAATCACCACCTTAGGTACTATGATTGCAACAACAATTTGGATAAGCCTTCTTTTCACTATTTGTGATATTATGAATCTGAGGGCAGAAAACTACTTCTGTAAATCCCAACATATTCCACGGGATGGACCATCTCAGCAAAGATTCCTGTCTTAGCTGTAATAAGGGAAGAAAAGAGATTTACCCTGTAATTTTTGTCATGAGAAGAAGTACTGACTTGACTTAGGGACATACAGATTAAGAACCGAAGAGACTAGACATTGTTCAAGTTTTGATAAAGCAGGTCATGGTACCTTGCACACCAGATGCCAGCTTTGTAGTGCTGTGTCATCCATAGCCGGCGGCTGATGCACATCCCAAGGCTAGCTCACATATGATTGATTAATATTCGGAATGAGAGATGGCCAGATGGAATGCCTCAATGATTCTTTTCCAAACCACTGATGGTTTTGACACATATTTATCCTGGATATTCCACAATATGTATGCTATGTTACTTATATGCACATGATAATGGTTACTTTAAAAGGTCAAGCAGCACTCGGGTTTAGTTTGCAGCTGTGTGCTCTATGCTATGTGTACATTAATGTAGCCAATGGCAATATGGCATGTAGTTTTACAACCAGTGTGCCTGTTTTATATGTGCCAGGATAGCATTCTTTATGTCATGCGTGCTCTGTAGTGGTTGATGTTTCACATGTGTATAAGCTGTGCTGTCATACTGCAGGGTCATTTTACTATGAGAACATGTTGTGTCCTGCCATTATGCTGTTTTATTCTGTCACCTGTCGTGTCCCTTGTTCTGGCAGTTGTTGTGTTGTACACTATTATTCTGATTACAGTAAACTCTGATGCATTGCAAAACAGTTCTGTGATGATATTGCAAAATGGCAGCAGGCTGTCACATAGGGATGCTGTGTGGGGAATTCATTCTTGGTCAACACTAAATTGGTTGGTTGTTTGATCAAAGCAAACACACAAACATATTTATTTATTTATTTTATTTTTATTTATTTTATTTTACATTTGTTAACCGGGAGAGTCCGACTGGATACATGTCCATTTTCAGCGGAGGCCCGGGGAGAAAAGCTCCAGGTACATAACAGACATATGAACATTGTTAATGCAAAAAAGGAAGATAGTTGAGTTCTAAATACAATATAAAGATACATCACATCTTGGGAAAAAATAACAGCAGCATATAAAAAAAAAACATAGGTCAGTTACAAAGGCGAGGCGCCTTGTTAAAAAGCGGTTAAGGATAGTGAGGTAAGAGAAGGGTAAATGATAGTGGTTAATCAGGTTTGGAACAGGGACATTGCCAGAGAGTATTGAGATGGGGTTTAAGCTTTTTTTGAATTGTAGGAGTGAAGGTTCTGAGGTGAGCATGGTCGGTAGGGAGTTCCACATTTTACCTACAAAGTTTGAGAATAGAGAATCCCCAGCAGAATTATTGGCTTTGGTAGTTTGAGCTAAGATCTTATTGGAGGAGCGTAACGATTGCAGGTTAATATAGGGGTGAATGATGTTTTTCAGAGCTGGTGTTTTCTCTGGGTGATACAGTATCTGGTGAGCCGTTTTGAGTTGGTTGAAATTGAGTTGGCTGGAAAACTCTAACCACCCTAGTTGCTTCAAGTTAGTGCAGTGGTGCATTCTAAAGGTGGAATTTGTGGCAAATCTAGCTATGTGATTGTAACAAGAAGCAAGTTTGTTAAGGGTTGTCTTGTTTAGGTTTGTAAAGAGGGGAGGCATAGAAAAGAGTTGATAGTAGGTGTGTGCTGGCAATTGTAATTTTAGCGTGAGGAGTGAGAAAGTGTTTTACTTTATAGAGAGAGCCAAGCTTTTTATTGACGGTTTTGATGGTTAGATTGAAATGGGTGTCAAATTTAAGGGAGTTATCAATGGTAACACCTAATAGCTTTGTGTGAGCTTCTGGTGATATAGTGATTCCATTGGAGGATGTAATAGAGAAGATGGGGGGAAGAGTCTTGTTAGTGGGTGAGAAAGTAAGTAGTTTTGTTTTGTTGGGGTTGAGAACTAGTTGACTACTTGAGAACCATTTTTCTATTAGGTTGAAGGTGTCTTGGGTTGAAGCAGTGAGGTCTGTCAGGTTGGAGGCATTGCTGATGATAGTCGAATCATCTGCATATTGAATGCATGTGGCATGGGGGGGTGATTGTGGGCAGGTCATTAACAAAGATGGTGAAGAGAAGAGGGCCAATAATAGATCCTTGGGGAACTCCAAGTGTAACAGGTAGGCATGTGGATAATTTGTCCTGCCATAGAACAGCCTGTTGCCTATTGGACAGGTAGGATTGGAACCATTTCAGCGTGGAATTGCTGAGTGATAGTTTTTTTAATGTATGGAGGAGTTGAATGTGGTTCACCATATCAAAGGCCTTGGAGAGGTCTAAGAAAAGAGCAGATGATAGTTTATTATTGTTTCTGAAGTTATTGATGGTATTAGAAAAGGATAGTAGGGCTGATGTGGTACTGTGATTTGGCCTGAAGCCATGTTGGGAGTTGGCTAGAATTTTATTTTTGGTGAGGTGTTCCATCAGTTGTTTGTGGACACACTTTTCCATAATTTTGGCCAGGGGTGAGAGTATAGCTATAGGTCTGTAGTTGGTTAGCTCTAGTGAGTTACCACCTTTATGGAGAGGAATAATGTGGGACATTTTCCATATGGAGGGGATGAAGGCTTCTGACAAGGTACGGTTTATGATTATGGAGACGTGATAGGAAATGGCCTCAGCTGCTTTTTGCAGAAACTACATATGCATTTGTAAATGTGTGTATACATATATATATAAAGAGAGAGTGAAATACATACAACACATGGCACTGAACCCTGATAGTCATAAAAACAAACAACGAATCCTAAATGCACAAACCACTGACAAACATAAGACTGAATACAGCTCAAATAACCCAACCTATTAACAAAATAAAATAATTATGTGTAGGTGGGGCATGCCTGCCACATTCCCAAACCTATATATACCAACATTTTGATTGCACAAAATCAAAAGAGTGATAAATCTCCTGTAGAAATGAATCACAATGACCACACCATGAGAAACCACACATGCAGTGATGTTCACCTGTCCACACATTATCTCCCAACTGAAGACATTTTTGTATAATATTCTACTCATAACACTGTTTAACCACCTGTGAGTCAATCAGTTGTGCAGTTTAAATAATAACAACCACTCTGCAAACATGCAAGTCACATGCCTTTCCAATATTTTGAGCTGTAAACATATATAGATGTATGTGTGTGTGTGTGTGTGTGTGTGTGTGTGTGTGTGTGTGTGTGTGTGTGTGTGTGTGCGCGCACGCGCATGTGTGTGTGTGGACATGCATGTGCACTTCTGGGTTCTCACCATAATGGTGGATAAATGATATATGAAAGTAAACATCTGTAAACATAACTGATGCTTTAAAGCATGATGTAAATAGTTTGTATATACAACTATTGCTTTAAGACAGCAGAAGGCTTTTTTTGTCTTTCATGGACAGGACTACATATCAAGACTTGGACAAAATAAAGAAGGCGTGGTTAGACTGAGCTTGTTTTACATGTGAAGTCCAAAAGTTTCGTAGCTGAATATTTTTGCCTAAAATGGTAAGATCTCAGTTATACAAAATACAGAATGAGGAACACCGACTACTGCAATTGAAATTTTTTAATTCTGGTACCAGAATTAAAAAATTTCAATTGCAGTAGTCGGAGTTCCTCATTCTGTATTTTGTATGCTTTATTGGTGAAGGAGTGGAGGAATCGTGTATATTTCTAAGATCTCAGTTATGTCATCTAAAACATGTACTTAAGCTGTTATTAGATCATGAAGTTCAACGTACTAAAAATATGATGGCAGAAATTTTAATAAATTTATACATATAGACTTTGCCTGCTACTTTGTGAAAGTGGGTGTTTCAAAGTGATCCTGAAAATGCTGGATATTTTGTTGCACTGGCAGAGATCTGCATGTAATGAAACTGTATTCAAAACTGATCAGTCTAGACTTATGGCAAAGCATGTGTCAAATTCTAGTAACAAAGAAACAAGTATAACAGTAGGCATGTTCTGATTTAAATGTGATGAACCGTCTGCAAAAACAGTAGTCAGCCTTCTGTTATTGTTCTTCAGTAAACTTAAGTACAATGTCTTAATTGGGGTCTACTTCAAATCAGCAAAAGCTGACATTGTCAAAACACACAATCTGGACAGGTTTGCCAAATATGCATATTATTGAAATCTGACAATACTGAATCCTGGAACATCAACAATAGGTTAGTGACATGCAGTTAGCTGCGCACTATTAACCTACCTGCCAATATGCCCTTTCCTTCATGGTAGTGTCATCTCAGAGTTGGTATATTTAATTTCCAGAGGGTGGAGCTCCCCACATAGGGGCACAGGGGGCCTTGCTCCACTGCATAAATGCTGTTATTCAGTTATTGGAGTTTTGTAATTATTTCTTGGAGTCCTGTTTCTTTAAGGACATGCAGAGTTATGGGAAGATGTCATAGTGAATGGTCTGTGTGCAGTTTAGGCTGAGTTCTTTATTTATGTACGTGTTTGGAAGTTTTAGTTCATTTATTATAGGTTCATAGGTTGGTACTAGGCTATTGGCCCTAGGGCCTATACAAGCCTAGCCATAACAATTCCCTGGCTATTTCTTCCCACAATATTTACTTCCCTGAACCCCTGTCTTGCAGGCAACTGACGTGATCCCCGGGGTAAGTTTCCTATCTCCCATCCAGTCATCAAGGTTCCTTTTGAAGGGGCCAAGGAGGCGCTCTGCTTGACATGTATGGACAGTCTTTTCTAGAGTCTGGGGAGTCTCTGGGTCAGGAACATATCCCTCCAGCATGTTATGTTCATTGTGATGACAAGGTTTAGGTCCCTGGAGCATGTGGCTCTGATGGATTGTGCTATTTTTAGTTGACTAGTTGGTTAGATCTATCTGGAGAGTGTGTTTGATGATCTAGGTTTCGATGATGTCAAAATTCAATGATGTGCATGTTCAGCAAACTCGTCTTGATTAATTGAGTTTCAACTATGTTAGCTTTTGTTGATTTGAAGTAGATCCCTTAATTGATGGCATGGAGATTTGGGCAGCATGATCACATGTATAAATTCACAGTATGTGTGAAAAAAAGAAGACTGTTCTAAAAAAGCAGTTTGAACTCATAGAAATAGAAAACAGCAACCCATTACTCAATTAGACATACAACTCTGTTTGGAAAGACAGGTCATCCTGTGCTGTTGTTGTACCCAATTTAACATATAATATGACAACAGGGAAAGATCATCCCCATTTTAAAGATTTATGGAAGCAATGGGAAGAATACATTTTTCTTAGAAGCTCACCTTATCAGTATGGTGATGGGAACCAGCCAATTTTCAGTCCTACAAATACACCTCCTTGTAACGTGGAAAGAGGAGAAGAAACCACCAGATACATTCATACAAGTACACAAGTGTAGCAAATATCAACAAATAGTGACAGAAAGCCTCAAAGGTACATACATTTGGCAAAGGTTGCAAAGGTAAGAGCTCAAATCATTTAAAGAGATATGCCAGCTTATAGCTATCGCCTGCAGTAACAGAAACAGCAGAAGGAAAGAAGTTACACGGTAAAATAATGCAGCCTGAAAATGGTAGAATACAGGAAGTAGATGTGACTATTAGAACTAAAGGGAAGGACATACTCTCTAAGAAGATGTATGCCACAGTAATGAAATGAAAAACATAAAATACATAATCTGAGCAGAATTCTAAACTTTCTGTCAAGTTAAGCAAAAAAGCTCCAAAATGGAGAATTCTAAACAGCAAATGAGTGCTGATAAGAAACATAATGATGAGAAATACATTTGTGTAGTGAAACAGGAGGAAACAGTGTCTGGTTCTAAATCAATTTCTGTCAATGTAAAACAGAAAATTTTGACAAAGGAAGACTCTAAGCAACACATTTATGTTGATAAGAAAAAATTAAAAACAAAGATAAAAGTTGTTTTGAGATACACTTTGCAAAGGAAAGCAACAAAGAGATGAAAATGAAAGTAAGAGGGTGGTATTCACTCACAGGAAGTGCAACATAAAGAAATAAAAACAATGAGGGGAGTTCATACTGAGAAACAAACTAATCCTGATCAGAGCTCTGAAGATATTCATTTTGAGCCAAAACACATCAACTCTAAACAGAAGAAAGTGGGTACTATGTATCAGATGTATAAAGGAAAATAAGCAAAAGTAAATTATGAAGAAGTAGCAAGTGACACCAAGGAATACTGATATAAGCTGCCTTTCTTAGGAAAAGAGTTAAATAGATCTGTATGTCTTTATTGGTAAGAGAGGAGGCACTGCCTTCTACTTCTTAACAAACTTACCTTGAGGACACTACAAAGATGACTAACCTCCAGATAAGCTGGATAAACTTTATAGAGACACAATGAAAAGATAACATCTTGGGCAGAGTGAAGGAAAATACAGCTAGAGCTGTAGGGGAAGAAGCTGAACATAATGTATCCATTTCCTACCCATACTTCTAGCTACAAAATAACTTAATGTACAGATTAGGTAAGCACAGAGATAAAGAAATACATAAATTATTAGTGGCTAAACATTCCAGAAAGTTAGTGATGAGACTAGCATACAACTGTGTACTAGCAGACTATATTGGAATGGACATGACTAAAGCAAGAATCCTTGCAATGTTTTACTGGCCACAAATAATGAAGAAAACTGAAAACATTTGTGCTGGAAGCCCTGAATTCCAGAAGACAACTGTTTACCCACACTTTAAAAACCCTTTGATTTCAATACCTATCACAGAGCTGTTATTCAAGTGTATTGCTATGGATATTGGCCTTTGATAAAATACAACAATGGGTTTTAATACATTTTAGTTATTTTGGAATGCATAACTATTTACTGTGAGGTGCTAGCTATGATGGAGTAGAAGGATAAAGCCCTGACAACATCCTGGGTGACCAGTGTTTGGCTAGTGTACCAGGTTCTTGATGGAGTTAGCAGGGAATGTGGGCACATCTATCCTGGGGAAAAAGGGAGAGCAGGCAGTCATGTCATCTGTTGCAGGTGCATGCGCACCAATCCACCAAGAATCAGTAGCTTTTATTCAGCTAGTACAAGGGAGCATGTACTTGCATAAGGGAAACACTGCAGTCCCTAAGTTGATGTAACTCACACGTCCACCTTCTCCATGGCCATGTTAGGCTAATAGTAAACTGTCATCATAGTCAGGATGCCAGTCAGGTCACAATCAACTTTCAAAACTGCCTAAATATGGGTCCCCTCCATATAACTCTCACCCTAGTGGTTTTGTGCATACACCCACAATTAGGGAATTAATGTGCTCAAATCTGATTGGGGAGGTTTGATGGTCAGAAGGGACAGTGGCCAGAGCAAACAGAAAAAAATAAGTTCCCTGAGGTTACTCCCCTATGTAAGACTAATGCTAAATCTATAGATAGTAAGTTAGTCTTATTATTTTTCAGAGTATGAATACCTAAGGATATATTAACTGACTGAAGGACTCCATTTATATCCAAAATAATAAATCAACTACTCAGCTACTGAGGTAAGCCAATTAAAAGTCTCAGTGTATTCTTCCCATAAATATTAGTGTTTTTAATTGAATGAAAAAGTCCATGTGAGAAAAGTTCTTGAGGAAGATAGTAAAAATTGGGACCAATTGAGTCATAAGAGAAATACTACAAGCCCTGAAGGGTTCAGTCTATTTGAGTTACTACATGGCAGCCCACTCTTGGGAACTGTTAGATATTACCAGAAAGCCTAGGGAAAAACATTTAAAAGTGTCAGAACACAATGCCAACTTACAAGACAGACTAAAATTGGTAATGTCCATGGAAAAAACTCATGTCAAATGAAAAGTGGTTTAAATGGAAATACAATGATCAGGGTATTCAAAGCTGGAGACCTCCTTCAGAAAACAAATTATTGTCTAAATATTAGGGATCATTTGAATTAATACACATATTAAACTATGTAAACTACAAGGTTAAGCAGAGTGGTAAGGGAAAAGCAGAAAGAAAGAAAGAAATATACCATCCTGACACCACAGAAAGAAGCATACACTTCTGTAGTTAGTTTAGTAGCAGAAATTAATAGATCTTGTGAGGACAAAAAGAAAACTGACCTCTATGCTTGCAGTTCTGCTTGAAATACACTATCTAAGCTAGAGAAGCAAGAAACAAACAAGCGTTTTCAGAATACATGGCAGAACATATCTGCTTCAATATCATATGAGACTTCTCCTGGGGAAAAGCTAATTTAACACCATTCAAAATATTAAGAGTCACAAACAAAGGCTTTGCAAGACAAAGTACAAACAATTTTTAAGATGTAGTAATAGAGAGGACATGGGCAGTTCCCCAGATCCAACAGACTGGCACACCCTTTATTTCAAAGCTGAGGAAAAAAAATCATTTGAGAACTAAAAAAGAGTCTTTCTAAACTCTAACAATGCAGCAAGCACCTTTCTGCAGTTGCTAACATAATGAGCTTCTAAACAGAAATGTGACTGCAGTGTAGTATTAACATTAATTTAAGAAGAAGCAAGATCAGCTAGGGCTTCTTAAATTAATGCCAGTACTGCACTCACACTGCATTGGGAATTGCCAATCATACCCCCTTTCCATATTGCACCTGGGTAGCTGCCCCTTTACCCCATCCTAGGTACGGCTCTGGCCTGATGGAATAATTATGACCTATAATGACTTTAGGAAGTTAAGTGGCATTATGAAATTTGATAGCAACCCAATTCATAGCAATGTTGAACTAACAGGTTGGTGAAGGCAGGATTCTTGACCACATTAGATCTTAGAAAGGGATACTGACAAATTCCTCTAGTAGCTTAAATCAAAGAAATGATAACTTTTCCAATGCCAAATATGCTGCTACCTACCTGGATGATATAATAATACATGCAGAAGATTGGGTCTCCCATCTACCTAAAGTACAGGCTATATTAAACTCTCTGAAGAAAGAGGAAAGCTACTAACAGCAAATTAGACAGGACAAAGGTAACATATTTAGGTTATGTCATTGGGAGGCAGACTGTTAGGCCCAAGAAATAAACATTGGAAACTGTAAGATGCTAACCTATTCCTAGCTCCAAGAGGCAACTGATGGCATTCCTGGGGTTAGCAGAGTGCTATCAAAAATCTGTATGCATCAATAGCCTGTCCTCTTATATTTGACCGAAAAAAGCATACCACTTGAGGTGATGTGGACACTAGAGGCAGTCAGCACTTTTAATCAACTGAGGAGAGTACCATGTTTGGAGACTGTCCTAGCTCTATGGATTTTAACAGACCTTTTACAGTATATACTGATACAGCTAGGATAGGTCTAGGGTCAGTATTATCAAAGTCCTTTGACAGGGAAAACATCCGACATGTTTTTTAGTCAAAATTTGTTTAGAGCAGAAACCAGGTATTCCATTGCTAAGAAGGAATGCTTGGCAATCAATTTGTTACTATCTTCATTAAAGTACTACCTTCTCAGCCATGAATTTACACTGGTTAGAGATAATGCTCCTTTGTTATGGTTGAAAAGACAGCAGAATTGGAACACAAAGCTATATAGATAGGACTTTTCCTTACATCTTTTAAATTCATTATGAAACACAGACCAGGCTCAACCAACCATAATGCAGATGACCTGCTTGAGGCTGACAGTCCAGTAAATGTGCCTAAAACTGTGAGAGTCAAGCTTGAAGGCCATTGTAGCATTTTGTGGTGGTTGTCACTAGAGTGGTATATAAAACTGGGATAAATAGCTTAAATAGAAACTGTTGATTTAAACAAGATATAAATAGTTATAAGTAGAACTATGGCTTTAAGAAGGTATATACCTTTTGTATTACTCCAAGAGAACTTCTGCATGGTTCATTTAACAGAACTTATTATTTCATTAAATGATACGTAAGGGAGGGGTAGTAGCCTGCCAAACCATGAATGGTTGCCTGGAACATAGGGTATTATATTTCAGTAAGGAAGAAACACTGTGTACTAGTCTGAGAAGACTTGGTCAATAGTTAAAGTGAATTCATGTCCAATATTTGAGCACGATGTTATTGTTTTTCAAATGACTACAGAGTCTAAAAATATTGATTATCAATAACTACTATAACCTTTTTATATGCTGAAATATAAAGAATTTAAAGACTTGTTAAAGAAAGAAATTGATACCTATCTATCAATTAATGACACTGGCAAAATAAGTGATGCCATACTATGGGGTTCTCTTAAATCATATGTATATGGTAAACTTACTACCTTTACAGAGAATAAAATAAAAAAATGAGATAAGGAGTTGACAAATATATAAGAAGACTGAAAAGCTGCTGAATTAAAAGTAAGCAAAAGTGAATCTAATTTTCTGGCTATAATAAATGCTTTAAATTAAAATATCAGCAAATATTAAATCACAAAGTAGCATTAATATTAGAAAAAGCTAAATTACAGTCCTACCATACAATTCCTAAATGTTTTCATAAGCTAGCAAGGAGATCCAAAATTCTGACTAAAATTAAGCTATAAAAATATTCAGATGCCAAAAAATAACAGAAAAGTAACAGATATAGAGTATACCCTACCAGCATTTAAAAATATTTTGAAAATATTATTGAAAAGAAAGAATGTAGGGTCAGATTAAATACATTTGGATTCCTTCTTAACTAAAACATAACAATAAAGTTTCATACAAAAATAATGCAGATAGAAATCCATTAATGATATAGAATAAATGAAGAAAGTAAAAGTCTAAACGACAGTAAAGTCACTGGTAGTGATGGAATAATAGCTGCAATGTATAAAATATTTAGCCCAATAGTTATTTATTTATTAACATTTTCTTTTTTTGTGTTTCTACTATTCTGCCTCCGTGGAAACTTTTGGAAACATGGAAACTAATAAGTTTAATACTAAATCAAAGATAAAGCTCTGAATGCATGTTTACCTTATAGATGAGTTTCACTAGTAAATAAAAACTTATAAAATATATATGTCAGCCTTACTCATGAGATTAAAATTAATGCTACCACTTTTGACAGATGAAAACCAAGCAGGGCTCATAATTAGAAGGCAAATGTAACAATGTCAAGATGATAATATTAACTGAATATACAGTAACTGATAAACTCAGTCTACCAATCATTATTTTAGATATTAAAAGAAAAAAAGTAAAAAAATCTGAGTGTTTGTAATTTAAATATATTAAGCATTAAGATTCCCAATGTCTTTAATCAGTTTAGTAAATTATTTATAGAGGAACACCATAACACATATATTAGAATAAGAACGTTGCCTCGTAATCAATAAAAGTATAAAAATTGTAAGTAAGTGATCATTAGTCCATAATTTTATTTGCGGACATATTTTTATTGTTAACTAATATTAACCTATAGTTTGATTACATAAAGCATTAAATGTTTGAAAGCATACCCAAACTTATATTTAATGAAAACAAAGGACAAACACAATATTAATAAATCAGAATTTACATGAATCCATAATGCAAAGTTATAAATATAACTGGGATTTTAAAATGTTTAAAGAATTAAGTATATTATCAAAATATGAGTGATAGTGTTAATCAGAATAATTTTATTAAAAACAATGAAGAGAGATAATTTAACTGGAATAAACTCTTCTCCATAATTGAATATATTTTAAATCTGAAAAAATATATTATTGTCACAATACTACACATATTTAACAGCAGCAGAACATTACATAAATGAATTGTAATACATATGAACTTTCAGTGCTATCTAAACAACCCTCAAACAGCTTGTAGTCATTTTATTACAAAAACTGATAATAAGAGTCTATGATTCCCAGACTATTAATATTATATTTTATCATCTATTTTTAAAGTTATTACACAATGGCTGGGGAGATCTTTTTCTGTTAAGCAGTACGGAAAAAAATGTATAAAGTAATAGATAATGATAGGAAGCATAATATTAGAGCAGTCCTTAGATATTTTTGACAATAAAATGTAATGGACATTAAATAAATATCTTTATTTCTACCCCCTCCCCTTTCACACCATAAACTCATAATTTTGAAATATTCTAAAATGTATTATAAATATCTAATTATAAAAATGGTATTTCTACTATATATCCAGTTTCCTTGAAACCAGGTTTAAGGTTTGGATTTGGTGAAATTAATGACTTTTTGGAGAAATGTCTTATTTTATTAGCTTAATTGTTTAAAAGAAACAGGAATTATTTCAAAAGACAAAAATTATACACAAAATTACCTAGATCTAGAGGACTGGTTAATAATTCAATGCATCATGATGGAGAAGAAACAGGTAACTGGAAACATATGTTTTGAGAGTGTAATGAGATGGCAGATTTTAAAAATTCATTACAGAGTACTCTGTCAGAAATAGTGGGTGATAAAATGACTGTAACTAAGGATATTATTCTTTTGAGCTGGTACACATGATCTTAATTGCCTAGATAGTAAGGCTTTATTAAGTTTAATTCTGTTGGCTGCCAAAAAAAAAAAAAAACAACAATTACTTGAAAATGGAAATCAAAGTCTAAACAACTGCATTTGAAATACTGAATATTATAAAAGAAATAAAAGAATTGGAAGAAGGATCTTTAGAAAAGGGAAGGAACAAATTACATAGAAACAAATGCAGATTGTGGGAATAATACAAGCAGAATAATGCTCAGGTGTAAGAGAAGTGAGGTTTAAAGGAAGGCATGAATTCAGCAATTTATGTTATGTTGGACTGATGATTGTTAAATGAAAGTCCAAAATAAATGTCACTGAAAGCAAATTATGAAAAATAGGGGACACCAGTAAATATCTAAAGTTAAGCACTTTATTATATACTAGAACTTCAAGAGAACTAACACATTGACATGACCACATCCTTTATTAGCTAATTCACATGACTATTCATTTAAATGTATCCTCACAAAATAAATATACATCAAAAATGTAATTATACACACAAAATTAATAATTGCACACACGCAGAGATATATTAATTACACACATACACACACAGATCTATATAGACCACAGGGAAAACTTGTGAGCAATAAATCTGCTGGCTGAGAATCATAAAAAAATAGAAAAAAGAACCATGCTCTGTACACAAGCTCAGTTGAAACTTCAGAGTAATCTAGCACTTATAACTTGTTAAGTAATCAAACTTCTTTATCAAAAAATAAACAGATGAGCACTTTTGCCCTTAAAACGCTTTGTCAGATATAATTCCAGTTTACATGACATGCAGTGTTTATCTGCTTCAATACAGAGATTACTGTCAATTAATTCGAGCTGGAGTCATAAATTAATGTCATAAGCTACAATGGGATAAGTCTAATCTTTAATATCTGTTCAGCATATCTACTCCTATTGGTAGCTAATAGATGATAGCTTCTGTGCTCTATTCCTACCATATGTGATAGTCCCTAATTAATACAAATACTTTATATACATTTTGTCCCTGAATATGTATTACAGTTAGTACCTCATTTTATCTGTGATGTGATAGGTAAATGCTATTTGCCATGTATAGATGGGGAACAAGTATTAAAAAATATGTGAAAATCAGTCAAATTAAAATCCTTAAGTATTATACTGTAATAATCATAACTGCAGCTAGTCAGGACAATCTGGCTGAACCTGTGATTGGGAGCACCTACCTCCTGTCCTTTATATCAGGTAACATACCACACTTTCCATGACAGTATGAATTCAACTTTCTAGTGCTATATGAATTATAAGTGTGTTTGGAGAGACAAGAAAGGGTTCATTATTTGCTAGGTCTAAGATAAACTGAAGCATTCCATGATAGTGAACCAAACAGGTTTAAGTGAGAAAGATATAAATGAATTTGATTTCAGTTTGTTCCATCTAAACACTGTCAAAACAGGTACGTCATAAGAGGTTGTCAGCAATGTGTCATAATTCCATGGGAACTGCACTTTGCTGTCTGACAAGGATTTCAACTGTGGCAATTAGGACTTATGACCCATGTTATTGATGACATCTTATAATGTAGTTGTAGCAGCATTTAGTTCACATAACCTATTTACTTAATGATTTTAAAATAAATGTTATATTTATCATGACATTTGGTCCAGGCTCTCTATCTGCACAGAACAACAACTGCTAATGAACTTCTTTACATGCTAATAAATTATTAAAATTACCACTATAACTTACATTACAAACACAATGAAGAACAAAAAAGCTAAACTTTCTAAAATCCTTACAATGAAAAGCATGTTTAACTAAAATAATTAGTAAAATCCTTATTCTTAATTGTTAAAGTATGTACATATATTTTCTGCAAGAGCATTCTAGTGGTTTAACCCACATAGAAGCTCTCACAGGAATTACAAGTTGACAAATAAACAACATACTCAGAAGTACAAGTAAATCTAAGTTTAGCCACAACAGCTTTATTTAGATATCTTAAAAGACACTATTCGCACCATTTATATACCTTCACTGTTTATAGCCATTACATCGCTGGATATTTATATTCCATAGATACAACCTCTCACTCTAATAAACTCTAATAAATTCATAATGTTACACATTTTTTATAAGAAAACAATGGTTTATAGTCAATAAGTTTAGATAAATCATTATTGCCAGTAATAATACTCCAATTATCCACAATCACTGTCCTAATTGGAACCATATAGACACTAATTAGAACTGAAAAAGCAGTACTAAAAATATTCTGTACAGGACAATTTTGCCCTTTCATACATATAACCTTGAATTAATAAAGGTTAAAACTTAATCCACCTATTGTGACTTACTTTATGTCCAGTGTTGTCTAATCTCTTTTCACAAAAACCTCTGTTACTAATCAATGCTTATAAAGTATTCCATTTATCACAAAACCAAATATTACTTTTGAGATGGTTGAACCTAATAAATTGTCCACTAATAGTGTTCTATTTCATAGGATGGCTACTACCACAATGTATGTAGTTATTTACAAAGGTGTACTTTCTATAAATATTACTAAAGAAACAACAAATAACCTTATCAAATGTCAGAATAAGGTCTAAGAAATGAGCTTCAGACACAGCATCACCTACACTGAAACTTAAAAAATACTAGTATTTAAATCTTTTACAAAACATGGAATTCTTCATTAGTAATAACCCATAAAAACAGAAGATCATCTACATACCTCTTATATAGTTTCACATGCCCAAAAATTCATGTTCCTACCAACTCATCATTAAGTAGGCAAAAACAGGTGCCATATTAGCACCCACAGCAACATCCTTAAGTTGATAATAAATATCCCCCTGAAACTTAAAAAAATGTTAGAAAGTAATAAATCAAATAATATGCATATAGTATTAATTTTACTTTTCACCAAATTGGAATATTCACTCAAACAACATCTTACATAGTCTGCACGAATATCCCGCCAGGTGTATAAAGAGAGACAGTACAAACTGTAACCAACATACTCTCAGTGCCAGTAAACTGATAACTCTTTTGAGAAGATCTAAACAAACTCTTTTGAGAAGATCTAAACAAACCCAAGAGTCTTTCAAAAATACTGTGACTGTTGCACTGTAGGATTTAAAATATCATCCAAATAAACAATAATATACTCAACCTATTACAGTGAGCAAACACAATTGGCCTTAAAGGTGGATCAATGTTATTTTTTATGAATTTTTGGTATTGCAAGGATGTTACCTACTTTATTAAACATATTAACCATAAATTTATATTCAATATAATCAACATATCCTTGATAAAATAAATCTATAAGACATCTGTCAATCAATGTAAACTTATTATCAACAAATGCACTGGTAACCACCTAATGAAAAGATTAAAAAGATAATAAATTCATCAAGTTGCTACATATTATTTAATTCAACAGCCATAATAATGACCCCCACTACTTTTATCAGCTTAAAGAATAACTACATCCATTTGTAAATTAAATAAAGTTGTTCTCGCTTCCATATTTAAATTAAATTATTTCTTTACTGGTTTGTTAGCATGCATTATCCTAAAACCATCCTCACATGTTTCAAGAAAAAATATGTAATGTACTTGTTAAAACAGGATTATATGAACTTGCTGTTACTACCATCAAAACACTTAACATAATTTAAAATGTACTTTAGATTCAACTTTCTAAAACTAATCACAAATCAACTAACAGTTTAACCACATTAGCCCTCATAGTAGGAATAAAAGATAATCCTCTTTTTAATAATTAGTTTTGATTATCAGAGTATTAATGAACTAACATTAACTATTTTAATAATAAACTAATAAAAATTAAAAATCTGACAATCAAAAATTAAGTCCACCTTCCTCAACCTCAGTTTCTTCCTCCGATTCTCCCACTCAGTCAGGAATTTCTCCCTCTGATTGCATCAATTCTGGAGGTACTGAAAAGGAACTATTACTTTATTATTAACAGTTAACTGGTCATTATTAAAATACTCTGACTTTAATCCTAAACTGTGTGAGCCAGTGTTTTAGATATTCTTCACAGAGGGGGGATATTCTATATTAGAGGAGGCATCCAGCTCAACATCTGTAACTTGCTCATAGGTTCATAGGTTGGTACTAGGCTATCAGCCCTAGGGCCTATACAAGCCTAGCCATAATAATTCCCTGGCTATTTCTTTCCACATTATTTACTTCCCTGGACCCCTGTCTAGCAGGGCGACTGACGTGATCCCTGTGGTGAATTTCCTTTCTCCCATCCAATCGTCAAGGTTCCTTTTGAAGAGGGCCAAAGAGGCACTCTGCTTGACATGTATGGGCAATCTATTCCAGAGTCAGGGGAGTCTCTGGGTCAGGAACCTATCCCTCCAGCATGTTTTGTTTATTGTGATGACAAGGTTTAGATCCCTGGTGCGTGCGGCTCTGAGGGATTGGGATTTCTTTAAGTGTAGCATGTCCAACAGCTCTGGGTTTGACATGGCCTTGTATGTTAAGCAGAGATCACCTCTGAGTAGACGATATGCGACAGAGTATAGCTGGAGTTTTTTAAGTCAGTCAACATAGGGAATCTGCTTTAGGCCTGTGATTCTTTTAGTGAAGTATTTCTGCGGCCTTTCCAGTTGTTGCAGATGTCTTGAGAGGTACATACCAAATGGGGCGTTGTATTCTATAATGGGTCTAATGAGGGATGAGTACAGTGGGACAATGACCTCCTTTTTTCTGGATGAAAAGCCCTTCGTGATGAGGTGCGCCACATAGAAGGATTTCCTGACTGCTGTGGCGATGTGGTTATCAAAGGTGAGACCACTGTCCACCTGTGTCCCTAAGTCTCTTATCACACTTTCAGTGCTTAGTGTACTGCCACCTATATGGTAATTCACCGATACATGTTTTTTCCCCAAAGGGGATAACTATACATTTCTTGGCATTGAGCTTGAGCCCATGGCTCTGGCACCAAGCATCTGTTTCTGTAAGGCCCTTTTGTAGAGTATCCACATCATTTGGGAATTCAAAAATGGCTCCCAGTTTGCAGTCATCTGCGAACTTTGTTAGCCAGAGTCCCTTAGTGTTGACTTGCACTTCAGAGAAGTAGATGCCAAACAAGAGCGGCCCCAGGACTGAACCCTGAGGTACTCCACTTGTCACTTGTCTGGAGCTGGATTTGGAGTCGGCTACTTTTACAGTGTGGGTTCTATCAGTAAGCCAGTTAGCAACCCATTGGGTGATGTAGGGATTAATGCCCAGCTTAGTAAGTTTATCTATGATTCCAGAGTGGGGGATGGTGTCAAAGGCCTTGGCAAGGTCTAGATAGGCTGTGTGGACTACCTTACCCTTGTCCATGGCTCTGGAGACTGATTCGAAGAAATCAATCAGGTTCAGGAGACAAGATCGGCCCTTCACAAACCCAAACTGGGTGGGGTCCAGTTTTTGAAGGTTGCCAATGTCTTTGTTTATAAGTTCCATGGTAATACGCTCCATGGCCTTGCAGATAAGGCTTGTCAGGCTGAAGCGACGGTAGTTTCCGGGATCCAAGGTGGATCCCCCCTTGTGGAGTGGGATAACTGTAGCTCTGCGCCACTCAGTGGGCACGAAACCTGAGGTGAGGCTATGGTTAAACATGACACTTAGGTGAGGTGCCAGTTCATATTGTAGTTCATGTAGTACACAGCCCGGGATGTCATCTGGTCCCATGGATGCTGTATTCTTAGCTTTGGAGAGTGCGTTTTTTACCTGTGTGGCCATTATTACCGGAATTTGGCAATCTTCCGGTATTGAGATGGGCCATTTAGGGGGTGAGAGGGGGGTGAAGTTGGCACTGAATCGATCTACCAGGATATTGGCAATATCCTTGGGATCAGTATATTTAATGCCATTCTGTTTTAGTTCAGAGCAGATCTGAGCATTGCCATTTAGATTCTTGACATAGTTATAGAATGCCTTGTGGTTGTCTTTGGAATCTTTGGCAATTTTATTTTCGTAACTAGCTTTGGAGGATTTTATGAGGGATCTCAGTTTCTTACTGAGGCTGGTAAGGGAGTTTTTTGCATACAGGGATTTTCCTCTTTTCTGCAACAGTTTCTTCCTTTTGTTGTAAAGTTTGTTTATGGCAGGGGACCACCAGATTGGCTTCCTTTTTTTGGATGAGAGCATCTTGATTCTATTTGGGATGGCACGATTCATGCATGAGTGGATGTACTCGTACAGTGCCTTAGTGTAGGATTCAGCAGTTGAACTTTCAGTTTCCATCTGCATGGGTGTCATGGAGTTTGTCACTTCTGACTTGAGTAGCATGAAGTTGGCTTTGGAGAAGTTTTTTATGGTGGTTTCTTTACTGGGGGGGTGGGATGTGGATGTTAAGGGTGATTAGCTTATGGTCAGACCTGACTAACGAGGGGGTGACCATAGGTATGGAGCATCGATTTCCCATGTTGGTAATGACCAGGTCTAGGATATTGGAGCCCCTGGTGGGACTATGGATTAGTTGATTCAGGGCGTTGGAATTTATGAATTCCAAGAACCGTTGGGCAAAGGTGTTGGTACATGAGTAGTTTTCCCAGTTAATGGCGGGGTAGTTAAAATCACCCAGTATTAGGGTGTTTGGTTCTATCTTAATATTTTTCAGTATGTTTATAAAGGTGTAGTGAGAATCTTGGGGTATGTTGGGGGATCTATAGCAAGCTACAATTTGGATTGCAGTCTTACCTAGTGTTAGTTGCACCTGGAGAATTTCAGACGCATTGTGTTGGGCAACTAGCCTGGTGGTGTGAATATCCTTGGTGAATATTGACACTCCTCCACCTTTAGTGTTTCGGTCCCGGTTTGGTGGCCGAAAAGTGTGGTAAGAGTTGTAGCCTGGTATTGCAGGGGTGCTCTCTGGGCCCTTGAACCAGGTCTCAGTTACTGCACAGATATCAATGTCCTCCATTTTTAGGAGTGCCTTGAGAGAGTGCATTTTGAGGTTTAGACTTCTAGCATTGAGTGGCATTACCTTCAGATTTTGCATGCTTGTACCTGTTACGGTGGTGGTTTTGTCCTTTGAACTTTGCCTAAAAAAGGCACTATAGGGGTGGCAAGAGCCTTAGCCAGTAACCTGAATCCCAGGGGCGACAGGTGTAGACCATCTCTGGTAAAGCATTGTGGTCTGTCAATCATGTCATCCCAGGCAGACAGACACTGGATCCCCTTTGAATGACACCAGAAGCTTAGCCAATTGTTGAAGTCAATCATTTTGTCCTTATATTGTGGTATCATTCTGGGCAAAGGCAGGATGCTACTGAGGGCTAGGGTCATACCTGCCTGGGCCACATGATCCGAGAGCTCTCCCATGTCTCTTTTCATGTAGTCCAGGGAGGTACGTCTCAAGTCATTCACTCCAACATGGACAATGACAGAGTCATATTTATACTTGTTGTGGAATGACTTGAGTGCATGCATTATGTGGCAGATCCTGGCACCTGACAGGCAGCTGATTGTAATTTTCTCCTTGTTCAACCTGGTGAGAGGGACATCAGTGTGCCGGACTATAGAGTCACCTATGACTAAAGTGTCAGGTACATTGTCTTGCCTTAGGGGCTGTTGCTGGATGGCACACTGGTGTTGTGAACTATGTGACACTTTGGTTGTGATTGGTGTTTGTTTGCATTTCAGCTTCAGAGGTCCTTGTTGCTTGGGCAGGTTACAGTTAAGGGCCTCTGCATATGTGGATTTAGTGTTGCCATATGTGGGTGTTGGTGGCGTGGGTTTAGAAGGGCTATGTGTTGCTTGAGGTGTAGTGTGGGTGTTAACCTTCTCCTCTTGACTGTCTAGCACAATCTTGGGTGGAGAGAGCTTTGCTTCCATTTTGGCTATATAAGTGCATCTCTCACAGGTTGTAATGTTGGGTGGTAGGAGGCATACCTCTCAACTGTACAGATTTGTGCAGAATGTCCAGATTTCTGCCTCATATTTTTGGCCTGTTCCTCTGTTTTCCTGCCAAATCACTGGGATGATCTCAGGATTGTAGTCACTAAATAATGACATACATTTGAGTTTTAGACTTCAGATCCTTCAGAAAATGTATATTAAAACAAATCCTGTTACTTTAACAACTGTCTAAATGTTTATAAGAACAATATTTAAAATATGTCCCTATTTGTACCCCCCAGTTTGTCAAGCTTTGTACAGATTTTTTGCAGCAATTAAATGATCCAGATGGACACAATCCTCAAAAAAGTGGTAGAGCACACCAAGAGTCCCTGCCAGAGCTAGCATCCTATGAGGTTCAATGCAAGTGCAACCTGATCAAAAATGTAAGTGTATAATCTGAGCAAAAATGTACAAAACCCATACTGTTTGACCTGCAATACTGAAAAGCAGCTCAAAACAAAACACCTGAGCAATGGGATAAAATTTGCACTGTCCATATGGCCCAGAGATAAACTAGAATTTTCATACCTCTCAACTGTCCAGATTTTCACAGAATATCCAGATGTTTTACTCATATTTTTATAAACAAACATATCTTTATTAAATTACCACATATGACAGACAATCATACATTTATATAAATGAAAACAAACCATATATTTTTTATTTTAGTTGCAAACATTATACATCACAAACCATATTGATATAATTGTAGTTGCAAACATTATACATCACTTATAATCTATCCAGTCATTGTCAGACAAACATTACACACCTCATTCAAATCCTGCCTTCTTTTAAACCTCCTTCCTCCTCTGCACGTATTGTTCCCACAATTCCCATTTTACCTGTGTAATTTGCTCCTACCCTTTTCTAAAGATCCCACTTCCAGTTGTTTTATCTCTGTGACTATATTCACTACAGCTAGCAAAGTTGGTTTAGACTTTGATTTCCATTTTCTAGTAATTGCATTTTCTTTTTTTTGGCAGCCACCATAATTAGACTGAGCAAGACCTTAGTATATCTAGGCAATTCCAATTCTGCATCATAGCGCAAAAAAAAATAATAATTTCCTTAGTTACACCAATTTGTTCACCCAGCATCTCTGATAAAGCAGTGTGCAGAGAATCTTTAAAGTCTACCAACTCATTGTACTCCCAGAAAATATGATACCACTTGCCTCTTTCTTCCCCATCACACCTCCAACATTTGCTGTCTACCTGAGGAAAAAATCTTTGGAGCCTACTTGGGGTATACAAATACCTATGTAAACAGTTTCAAGCAAAGATCCCAAATCTTCTAGACTTTGTTGCATATTTGGGGGACATACATATACCCCCCATTGTTTCTTTGTGAATTGCTTATCAAGTTTCTCTTCCCAATCCTTTCTAACCTCCAGTGACCGATTCCTATAGCTATCATGCAATCTTTTGTATAATCTACTAATTATTCCTTTTTTTAACAGCAGTTTCTATTCTAAATTCCATTAAATACTCTACAAGTGCTGGTCTTTCACTTAGGATTCCCCTTTTTCTTTTTCTTTGCCTATATGTTTCTTTCTCTTTGCCTATATACTCTGATATCAATCCTTGATAGGGAAGGCAATCTCTATCCTGCAGTCCAAAGAAATGTTTGGCCTCTTCCCATTCTATTACCTTTCCTTGTCTAATTATTTTCTTCCAATACCTTGTTTCATTTACTAGTTTTCTCCAATAAATTCCATCCCCGTTTGCCTATTCTCTAAATGCAGTCATCCCTATCAGCAGACTCTCCTTTCTCCATTCACGTGTTGGCTTTTTTCTTAGAATACTTTCTGCTACTTTATGAATATAATATTCTACATAGTTATTGCTATTCTCCCTAAGGATCTGCATCCAAAATACAAATCCCTCCTTGTTTCTTGAGCTTCCCCCTGTTTCATCATCATCATCCCTTTCTAATTTGTATTATAGATTTCTGCTTGTGTAATGTATAGGAGCCTTAACTGAGTAGCTTTGAAATACCCCTTCACGTCGGGTAATCCAAAACCGCCTGGTTCAGATGGAAGAATCAGCTTATCATCTCCCAGATACAATCCCTCAGCTCTTTATTAATTGTTATCCACAACTTCTTCTCCAGTGAATAAACATTTTCCTGACCTGTGTATAAAACTAAAGGGAATAAAAACATGTTAACTGTTTGTATCTTGCTATCCATATCCATATAACAGAGATTCCAATTTTTTAGTTTTTTGTATTATCTTTTGTTTAGACTCTTCCCACATATCCTTAGCTGCCACAACAGAATCCCTTCTAATTCATACACCTAAATACTTCATTTTAACATGTCTCCATAAATATGGATATTGCTGAATCTATTCATGTGTAGATACATAATTTACATCTATTGCCTTTGTTTTAGCTTCACTGATTTTATATTCCAAAAAGATCTGAAACTGCCTCAAAATGTTCCACAGCTCTGAAATGTCCTTTTCTGGTTTTATCAGGTATAAAATAATATCCTTTGCAATACAGATTCAGCTTTTCTTGAATATCCTTGGATTTCTCAGTCTTATTTTCGTTGCCAGTGGTCCTAAATATAGTACAAATAACAAACGGAAAGAGGGCAATTTTTGCCTCTGATCCCTCCTATATCCTCCTACTCATCTTTATAATTTTATCAGGGAATGGAAATGCTTTAATTGCCCTGCTCATAAACTCTTAAATTACTTTGTCAAATGCTTTCTCTGAATCAAGATCCACCATCAACAGTGGTATTTTTTTACATTCAGCTTCCCTCTGGATCATCCAATGTTCTGTTAATGCTGTTAAATGTTTGCCTCCCCTCCACAAAACCACACTGATCCATGTCTATTAATTTTGGCATCACTTTGCCATTCGTTTAGATATTATATACATAAACACTTTATAATCATGGTTTAGGATTTAAATGGGCCTTTATGAAGCTGGATCTGATGGTTCTTTACCCTCTTTAGGTATTACAGCCACCACTGCTTTCTTCCAGGATGCTGGTGATTCTCCTCCTCTGAAAATACTGTTAAACAAAACCTTCCACATATTTATCAGTTTTTTTCTCACCTAGCTTCCAAACCTCAACAGGAATATCATCTGTTCCTGATGACTTTCCTGTTGATTGGTTTTACATCACCATTTTAATCTCATCTCCTCCTATTCTAACTGTTAGCAATTGAGCCTCATTTTCCTCTATGGAAGAATTAAATATACCAATGTTAAGCATTTCCATTTGTGACTTTTTTGATCTGCATATTTCTCTGCTTTATACAGACTTTCATAAAATTTCTGAAATATTTCCAGTACCTTTACAGGATCTCTTGTTATCAGCTCCCTAAGCTTGGCAGCAGCCTTTCTGCTGTCTATTGCCTGAGTCATTGCGTTAAAAGTTTTTGTGCTCTGACATTATCAAAAAATAGTTGCTTAACAGCAATCTTTCTAAACTCATGCATATTGAGGTAATCCTTTTTTCTGCTTAGCATTCTGCAATTGTTCCTCTTCTTTTTCTGTTAGATTCCCCTATTCTGCAATATTTAAAATTGCTGAGTCCATCTAAATATTTCTTGTTGCTTCTTAAGCATATTTCTCTTTCTTTTATTTCCACCCTATTTTTAAACTTCACTTTAATTCTATACCACTCCCTAGCTATTTTCAAAAGAAATTTCTGTCTTCTCTAATAACTCCCGATAATTTCCATTACCCAGTCCTTAAATTCCTCTCTTTTCAACAGATGGGTGGGAAAGTGACAGTGTCTTATTTTTACTTCATTACCTGTGTTTTTATTTTAGTTATTATTGGAGCATGATCTGAAATAGTTATTGCATGTGATTGAAAATGTTCAATTAAATGCACATGTTCCTGTGAAATGTAAGCTCTGTCTAGCTTAGCCCAGTTTTGCATCTTGGGGAATAATATGTAAATCTTAATTCTTATTACTGATTTCACATATTCCATGCCAAATATTTTCATACATTTCTTCAAAAATCTATCCCCCTTTGTTATATTTTCCATTCTGGGTAATCCAGACATATCTCTCCTGCAAATCAAATTCCTGTCACCACCTATAAGTAATATTTCCTGTTGAAAATTGATTATTTCTCTCAGAATTTTCTTAAGCTCCATTATAGCAGTTATAGTTGGAATATAAATAAATGCATTGTAATCCTCCTCTCTAGCCAGTAGCCCCTTAATACCATTATTGTCTTTTTATCCTCTTTTTTTCACTATTGAAGCTCCTCTTGCAGTTAATGTAAGTACTCCTCTTTTCCTTTGCTCCAGGTGTTCTACTGAATAACCATCCTGGAAACATTTCTTTATCAAATTTACAGGTTCATTTCTTTCCACATGTCTCCTGTAGCATAGCTATTTGCACTCTATATTTTTGAATATGTATAAAAAAGAAAGAATAGTGAACTATATCTGTGAGACTATTAACATTTAAAGATAATTTATGGTGGGTGCACCTCTACCTGCTCCCAACCTATGTAACTTTCTCTAACTCTCTAGACCTTGTCTCACATTAATTTCTCCATCCTAAGCACATTACATAATTCTTATCTGCATAATGTAAGATTTTACGTCTGGTGACAAAACTATTGTTTGTCCTTCTGAATGATGTAGGATTCTAAATCTGATGGACATAATGATTAATTTACTGCAGTAAATCCTTGTTTTTTATGCATCTGTTGCTTTGAATATTTTCTGTAAACCAGTTGTTGATTGTTTACTTATTTTTGTAAATTATAATCTGTAGAACATGTGGAGCTTTTCTCCCTGGGCCTCCGCTGAAAAAGAGCTAGTTAGCTCAGTCAGACAAACCCGGTCAACAAATGTAAAATAATAAATAATAAATAATATCAAAAGGGTCATTATGTTAAAAAATTATTATACCCACCTTTTACTTATAACAGCTGTTTTTGTTAAGTATCTAGTTCCAGCTTTTGTGTTATATGCATACACTAATGTTTGGCAGGGTGACCTTTAATGCAGTTGTTTCTTGCCATCTCTATTTGAGCCTATGTCACATCTTACAAAACTTTTTGTTTTACTGAAAGCTCTCAAAAAAAAAAAAAAACAAATATACATTGCATTTAAGTTACCTGGCACTTGCTCACTAAAGCAATTATATAAGTCAGCTCTAAAAAATTAAAAGCACTACACCCTCACAAACTCCCCTTGAGTACCTTGTTCCTCATTGGCCCTTTTTTTCAATTATAAAGGAATTCCCAATACTATTCTAGCATGTCCAAAGGTCAGTTGTCAATCTCCTCTCCGGTCCAGCAGGTGAATCTGGGAATCTTGAGGCAATGTTACAACTGCCTCATGTACGCAGACAACCCTCTCCTCCTCCCAACAAATTCCAACACATGTGAGAGATGCAACCATATAGCCAAACTGGAGGCTAAGCTCTCTCAACTCAGTACTGGCGTAACCAGTCAGGAGGAGAAGGAAACCACACTCACTACAATTCCAGTCTCACATAGACCTACCACGACAACAAACCAAACACATAAACACACAAAACATACTCGAGGCTCTAAATAAAAATCTGCCTAAGCAGCAGAGACCTCCAAAGCAGACACCCAAGCAACCGCTACCCCAAAACAAAACACGTGCAACACATAACTCACAAAGCCAGTGTGCCGAACAGTCACAGCCCTTAAGGCTAAACAACACACCTGATACACTTGTAATAGGTGACTCTATCGTCAGGCACACTGACGTCCCGCTCACCAGGCTGAACAAGGAGAAGGTCACGGTGAGCTGCCTGTCGGGCGCTAGGATCTGCCACATAACACAAGCACTCAGGTCACTCCAAGGCAAGTACAAATATGACTCAGTCATTGTCCATGCTGGTGTGAATGACCTGAGACGTACCTCCCTGGACTATATGAAAAGAGACATAGAGGAGCTCTCTGAGCATGTAGCCCAGGCGATATGACCCTGACCTTGAGTAGCATCTTACCCTCACCAAGAATGATGCCACAATATGAAGACAAGATGATCAATTTCAACAATTGGCTTAAGTGTTGGTGTCATTCAAAGGGGATCCAATGCCTGTCAGCCTGGGATGACATGCTCGAGAAGCCACGATGCTTCGCTAGGGACGGCTTGCACCTGTCACCCTGGGCTTTCAGATATTGGCAAAGGCTCTTGCTACCCCATAGTGCCTTTTTTAGGCAAGGCTCAAAAGACAAACCCACCTCCATAGGTATCACAAGGGATAAGAAACTAAGAGTAATGCTACTCAACGCCAGAAGTCTAAACCTCAAGATGCACTTTTCGAAACTCTCCTTAGCATGGAGAACATCAATATCTGTGCAGTAACAGAAACCTGGTTCAAGGCTCCCGAGAGCACCCCAGCACTACCAGGGTATACCTCATACCATGCTTTTCGCCCCAAAACTTGGACCGAACCACAAAGGAGGGGAGTATCAATATTCACAAAGATACCCACACCTCCAGGTTGGTGGCACAGCAGGAAGCATCAGAGACTATCCATGTGCAACTAACTGTGGGTAAAACTGCCTTCCAGTTTATAGCCTGCTACAGACCACCCTCCCAAACACAGGAACCCCACTTGGCCTTCCTGAGAATACTGGAAAATATGAAGGTCTCTCCAAACACCATTATATTGGGCGACTTCAACTACCCAAACATAGACTGGGAGCATTACTCTAGCTCCAACACCCTAGCCCAAAGGTTCCTAGAATTTATAAACTCAAATGCTATGGAACAACTTGTTACCACTCCCACAAGAGGGGAAAACATACTGGACCTGATCATCACCAACATGGGGACACTATGCTCCAGACCAGAAGTGTATCCCTCACTGGTAAGATCAGACCATAAACTAATCTCACTGGATATTCACATCCCGACCCCACCCCCTGCCCAGAAAACCACAGTGAAAAACTTCTCTAAAGCAAATTTCACATGCCTCAAAACTGAGGCGAAATCCTTCAAAGCCCCCGGGCCTGTGGAAAATACGGCCCAGACCGCAGAATCCTTTATAAATGCATTCTATGAACACCTTCAGGAATGCATGGATCATGCAATCCCAAATAAAACCAAGACCCAATCCTCCAAAGGCAGACGTCCTGTCTGGTGGACCCCAGCCATAAACAAACTATACAATAGAAGGAGGAAGCTACTACATGATAGAGCAAAATCCCCAAAAGGGAAGGCATCTCTGATCAGTATTAGCAAAAAACTAAGGGCACTCATAAAATCGTCTAAGGCCAGCTTCGAGAGAAAAATTGCACAAGACACTAAGGATAATCACAAGGCTTTCTTTAGTTATGTTAGGAACCTGGGTGGGAATTCCCAGATATGCTCAGAATTAGTCCAAAATGACAAAAAATACACCGAGCCCACAGACATTGCCAACATCCTAGCTGACAGGTTCAGTGCAAACTTCTCCCCTCTCCCACCAAAAGGGCAAATATCTATCCCAACAGAGTGCTGCCCCTGACATCTCAGATACTCAGGTAAGAGCCGCCTCTCCAAAGCAAAAACACAGCATCAATGGGACCAGATGGTGTCCCGGCTCGTCCTACATGAACTCCAAGAAGAGCTAAACCCAAACATAAAACTACTGTTCAATCTTAGCCTTACTACAGGATATGTACCCAAAGAGTGGCGTACAGCAACAGTGGTCCCTCTCCACAAAGGTGGTGCCTCAACGGATCCTGGAAACTATCGCCCCATAAGCCTGACTAGCTTAGTCTGCAAAGCTATGGAAAGGATCATCATGGACCTCATAAATAAAGATATTGGGGACCTACAGACACTGGATCCTACCCAGTTTGGCTTTGTTAAGGGCAGATCCTGCCTCTTAAACCTGGTCGATTTCTTTGAAACAGTCACCAAGGCCATTGACGAGGGAAGGTGGTCCACACAGCCTACCTGGACCTCATAAAAGCCTTCGATACAATACCCCACTCGGGCATTATAGACAAGCTCACCAGCTTAAATATAAACCCCTATGTCACTAGATGGGTTGCAAACTGGCTCAAGGACAGAACCCACATGGTTAGAATTGCTGGAGCCATGTCAGACTCCAAACCAGTTACAAGTGGCGTCCCACAAGGCTCAGTCCTGGGACCTCTCTTGTTCGGTATATATTCCTCGGCGGTACAGGCCAACACGGAAGGACTGTGGCTGACCAAGTTCACAGATGACTGCAAACTGGGCGCCATAATCAACTCTCCAGCCGACACAAGCATCCTCCAAAAGGGCCTCATAGAAACAGACAACTGGTGCCAGAGCCATGGCCTCAAGCTAAACGCCAAAAAGTGTATAGTCATCCCCTTTGGCAAAACAAAGTGCCCACAAATTACCACATAGGTGGTAATCCATTAAGTACAGAAGAAGTCATTAGGGACCTGGGGACCCAAGTTGATAGCAATCTCTCATTTGACAACCACGTGGCCAAAGTGGTTAGAAAAACATTTTATATAGCCAACTAATCATGAAGGGATTCACATCTAGATCATGGGAGGTCATCGTACCTCTTTACTCATCCCTCATCAGGCCCATAATTGAGTACAATGCCCCTTTTGGGATGTACCTTACCAGACACCTGCAGCAACTGGAAAGACCCCAAAAGTACCTCACCAAGAGGATCAAAGGGCTCAAACAGATGCCATATACTGCCCGGTTAAAGAAACTCCAGCTCTACTCAGTGGCATACCGCCTGCTCAGAGGCGATCTGTGCCTGACGTATAAAGCCATGTCCAACCCAGAATTAATGGACATGCTGCACCTCAGAAAATCCAAATCCCATCGAGCTACGCTCGAGAGACTTGAACCTCAGCACTGAAATAAATAGGACACGCTGGAGGGACAGATTCATAACCCAGAGGCTCCCTTCACTCTGGAATAAAATCCCAGTCCAGGTTAGGCAGAGTCCCACATTGACTCTCTTCAAGAGGAATCTTGATGAGTGGATGGGAGATCGTAGGTTTACCCCGGCTATCACTTCTGTGTCACTGTTAGACAGAGGCACAGTATACTAACCTCAAAAAAAGGCATAGCAAAATTAATTTAAAATGGGTGGCGAAAGCCAAACACGCTCTGGCTAGGCTTATAAATGCCCTAGGGCAGATAGCCTAGTATGAACCTATGAACCTATGAACCTATACCCCCAATACATCCTAAAAACCTAATAACTTAATATTAACACACGCAACTATGTACAGCTTCAAATAGTGAAGTTTTACCTTCCTAATAGGAACAATTGACCCAAACTGGCAGCCACACTCTCAGATTTGGTTTAATCTAAAAGGAGGGTTATCCAGCCCAAGATGCATGGTACAGTCTGTGCTTTAACTAAGTGCTGTCTGGTTTTGTCTTATCTTTATTGCTGTCCCAGAATGAAAAAAACACTTGAATGCTTTCAGAAAACATTATCTTCAAGTCTCTGAAAGAAAGACATTAAATGAAAGAAGTATTCTGCTTTTATTAATCTTTATCAGATTGTCTCCATGGAGACATGAGAACCAGATACAGAGTTGCTTCTGCAAGTATTTATTTAATTTTTTATTTGTTTGCTAGAGGAGAGCTTTAATGTATTCAACGTTCTTTTTTATTTATTTGCTTTATCTTAAAACTTGTCACTAAATAAAGCCAGGAGGCTTAATCCAGTCATTCCCCTATGCAAGAATGAGAAAAAGCACATTTTTTTTCTTGTATCATACTCCTTTGAACAGACTTTTCTTCTTTTTTGTTTTACATTGCAGTGCCTACATTTCTTAAAACTGAACGAGGAGAAAGAAAAAAGAAGGAAAAAACAGAGGCACTTGTTTACTTTAGTATCCCCATTGCATTTGAAAATAACTTAGAAAACTTTACAGCATGCAAATACGAAGCACTATACAAATATTACTGTTAAGAACATAAGTTTGGTTTACTTACAGTTAACTCTTTCCTTCCTCTTCCCCTCTCCTACGTGTTCCTCCAGACATTACTGACATGAAGTAGGGCATATACTTTAGAGTCCCTACAAGTTTAACAAAGTCAAAAAAGTCCATTTCCAAGTTTTCTTGTTCTGTCATGTTTCATAAATATTATTAATGCTTTATAATCCCACATTTATTTGTCAATTTCCAAGTTGCAGGTTGTATTCCTGTTTACCTCCATCCCCCAAATCCAGTTTCTGCTTCCTTTCCAATGTAGTCTCAGTTCGTCTAGTCAAGTCTTGTGCTTTTTTCTGTCTCTCAAGCATTTTCCACTGAAACACTGGAAAATATTTTACTGGTACATTCTCTCTATGGTCTTTATTACCACAAGAACAAGAAGCAAAATCTCCTTCTGTTTCACAGCTCACCTTTTGTTGAACAAACTTCTGTATTTCCTCCTTAGCACATTCTGCATCAAAAAATGATTTTGTAACTCCAGGAAAAAATATTCTGAAGATAGCTGGATACAGCAGTTTGAATCTCATGCCTGCTTCTTGACATTCTTTTATTAGTAGAATAAATTTACTCCTTTTCTGCTTGGTGTACAGTGAGTAATCATTTTCCACAAACACTCTTTTGTCTCCCACTTTTAGTACTTTGTCCTTCTCGCACAGTTTTATCAGAATCAACTCCTCCTTCTTGTAGGATTGTATCTTTACTTTTAAAGGTCTAGATTTCTTTCTCATGACCAAGTTTGGAGCATACATGCAATGTGTCCTTTCAATTAACAGCTCCTGGTCTGGAATACCAGTACAGTTGCTTATTTGTGCTTTCATAAAATTAATACAGACTGTTCCTTCCATCTTCTCTGAAATAACAGAAAATCTCATTTTTTTCCTGCATGCTAATCTATTATTTTTTGAAATATCTCCTCTTGAGCAGTTTCATTCATATTCACCCAGCCTTTTCTTCAGTTAAACCTCCAATTTTTGTAGTTTTATCACCTCATCTAAATAACTGTTTAAAGCTTCTTCCATTTTATTCATCCTTAGTGTTTTGTTTATTTTAATCATCTCTGAGTACATTTGACTTATTTTTTTATCCAGATTACTGGAAGTCATGTTTTAAACAAAAACTTAATCTTGCACTGCTTTTTGTTGAGTAGCTGTAGAATTCTTCTACTCTGTGTTTTTCCTCGCCTTTTGTGGTTCGTTTTCTTTCAGGTTCTCTGAATTTCTTTTTTGCTGGCATCCAAGCAGTGCACTTACAGCCAGTTATTGAAATTTACCCAAAAATGAGTTCACTGGCTCTGTCTTCTGAGTTTCTGTTTTCACAATAAGAGGGTTGAAATTAAGCTATTACTCAATGTGCAACCATAATGGAAGTCCTTTTGACTCATATTTTTGGCCTGTTCCTCATAAAATGTGTGGTTTTCTGGCAAATCATTGAGGAGTGAAACCACTTAATGACAGACATTTGAATTTCAGACTTCATATCATTCAGAAAATCCATACTTACACAAAACCTTTTATTGTAACAACATTCCATGTTTAGAATATACATTTTTAAAATATGTCCCTATTTTTAGGCCTTTGTCCACCACTCTTTTTGGCTTTGTCCAGCTTTCTTATTGTAAGAGGTTGAGAAGTTTGAAAATGTTGCCTGTATCAAGAAGCATTTCACACTCACCAACCATTACTTCAAAATCACATATGTTCTACAGCCCTACACATGTCAACAAACAATTGAAATCAGTCATAATTCCCTGAGAAAAATCACCTGCTCAGATAATGACATGTAAATGACGTTTGCTATGTATGTATGAACAATAAGCATCCAGATTTTATGAATCCCATGCCTGCTTACTAGCAGTACAGATCCACCAATGCAGGTGTGCCACATCTTACAAAGCAATATCGCCATGTTCTATAGTGGACCTACTACTATGGAACACCATGTCATTACAATGGCCACCTATATTCACATAAAACAAATGTGTGCACAATAGTTTATCAAGATTCATCTGTTGTGAACTCATAGTCCCTCATAATTAACGCCTACCTTATATTTATATAATATAACAAATACATGCCAAGTGTCATCAGAGCACTGGACAGTGTGTGCATAAGGCATACCATTGACAGGAGTCACTTTTACAAATCAAGCGAATGTGTAGACCATATACTAAACACAGTGCACACAGACCATCTATGACAGTCTGCACACTGTGACTCCACCTGTCCATTTTTGTTGGTAAACTGATCATTTTTCTCTAAACTTTAACACTTATCTGAAGTAATTCACACAAAAAAACACTATATGTAGTGTTTTGAGAAGGGATATTAGGTGCCCAACTGCTGTCACAATCATTTCCATATATAAAAATGTCATCCTGAAAAAAGACCCTGCAGCATATTCATATCAACTAAATAGATGTTGCAGTTCAGAATGATGAATGCTTGAGGGTATCTAAAGGCAAGAGCTCATTATCATCTTACCTAGTAAGCCTCTTACAGGATGCATTTCATATACTTGTGTTTCATGTACAAGCCAACACTGGAGCTTCCGACAACCTTGTTCCATCTTCACTTCTCTGACAGGATCCTGTTCATAAATCAAAGACAGATCTTGATCTTTTATCAGGATTTTATATATCACCACCACTCAGACCAACACTGTCAAGGTTACATATTTAAAAATCTGAATTAAGCTTCTCATTTTTGAAATTTAAGGTAGTAAGCTCTTCGCAGCAGTTTTAGAAAACACAGGCTTAATGCAATAAAGTATATTTATCATGCCCAGAAAAGGAAAATCACTTCTAAAGTGAAGAACTTTTGCTCAAAAAGACAGTGAGAGATAGACTTCTTGGGAAGTTTTGTTTAACGCATTCATATGTAAATACCAGGCTATCCATCCCTGGTAGAACATTTTAATCCAAGACATGTCACCCATTTGTCACCTAGCTCTGTTATCTCCTAGGTGATTAACTGTCCTTACCATTAATTGTATTTAAATACTTTTAATTTGTAAAGGATTGTTAGGGTCAATACCTTCAGTGAATTATCCTTCATGTTCCTTGCATTCCAAGGAAGGCCTTGTGATGGGAATGTGACTGTCCCGTAACTTTAATAGACCCCAATCATTCTCACACTAAGCATTGATAGTCAAAAGTGTCATGTCATCCTTTCTTTGGAATGATGCATACTTTGCTCATGAAGACATCTCTTTTACAGGAGATAATTAATACTTAGAAGTAGTTTTGTGCTGACACAATTTCACCAATGTGGCCTTAAAACTTTTGAGATGCATATAAGCTTTTCTCTAAGTTTAAAAACAATTTTCACATTGAAAAAGAATATGGAACATAATTTTTGAATGTATTTTACAGTTTTTTTCTCAATTGCTTTTATTGAAAATTTTAACAGCAAAACATTAATATATGATAATAGAAATATTATAAAACAAATATATATATATATATATATATATATATATATATATATATATATATATATCTAAAACAACAATAATAAACAACTAAAATAATTATTTACAATGGTGTCTACCACAAAACAAAGCTGTTTAAACAGAAAAATAAATGTGATAAGAGTAATTGTTAGTTAATTATTAAAATCTGTTTATCAAGCAGTTCCTTGAATTTCATCTATATATTATATGAAGAGGTGATTCCAGATGTTCTTGTCTTGATCATGACAAGCTCAAGATGGCAAACGTCAGTTGCCAAAAGTACTAATTCTTTCATAGTAGGAGTAATTCGTTTCCTCCAGTTCTTGGTGATGACTTTTCTTGCTAATGTTAAGATACATCATAAAAGAGGGTATTTTATTTTCATGACACAAGTGGGAATAGGTTATTAAATAAAGTAAGAGATTTGGTCAACATAAATTCATCATTAAAAACAGACTCTAAGAGAGAGAATTCATATTATCCCAATATTTTTATGTTTTATACAGTCGTATAACATATGCTGACAGTTAGCTTTAACATTTAGTTTACACATCCAGCATCCTATGTCTTTATTAAACAAACTTTATGTGGTGTGATAAAGGTTCTATGTAAGAAGTTCCAAGACAATATCCTCCACCATAGTGATGAAGTAGTTTGTTTTGAAGACTGCAGTATTATTTGTTATCATCTTCACCTGGAGAGTTATTATTAACAAGTCTAAAATAATCCCAATAGCTTTCTCTGTCACATACTGTTGATTTATTAAATACCTTATATATTTTAGACAGAAGTCCCTTTCCAATTATATTCTGGTGCATTAGAATAATGAGTAAATCAATGAATGTGGGGAAATAAATATAAATTCTAACTGTTGGTTACATTAGATTAATCTTATGATCAACCAATTGTCTACAATTTTGAATTTCTAACCACATCTTTGCTTAATTCAAAATTATTAATGATATGGTCAATATTTTGTAACTTCCCATTGTCTAGTAATTGATACCAGTATAACAGGTTTTTGTCTTTAAATGTAGTCATGGTTGTTAAATTAAATGCATTAATACTATTTTGAGTGTAGGCAACCGGAAATACAAAGAAAATACATTCTTTATATTCAGGGTTCCTGAAAATGATTTTAAAGGAGGTTATTATTCTATTAATATAATAAGAGTTAACTGGTTTATTTTTGTTTTCTACAGAATAGTATTTTACTAAACAATGAAATTTATTAGTAGATATTTTAGTATGATATAAGTTTGTTCAGTTATTGGATTTACACCAAATACCTTTCTGAATATCTTTCTATTTGGCATTATAATTGTTATTTAACTAAGAAATTATTGTCTTAACAACTGAGGATAAAGAATATAATTCTAATTCTGGAAGAACAATACCACCCATAGTCTAATCTCTCATATGGAGACTTAAAGCCAATATAGGCTTATTAGGAAACCATAAATATCTCAGAAACCAAGAATTATACTTGTTTATATTTTGATGGGGAGTGGGAGAGATAAAGATTGTATTCTATATAGAATTTTAGGAAGGATAACCATGTGAATTAAAGAGAGTTTCTTTTCCATAGTGAAACAAATTTATTCCATTTAAGAATTTGTTTTATGGAATTTAAGTTATTATTATAATTAAGGGTTGTTATATCTTTATTATTATCAAACAAGATTATCCATAAATAAGTGATTTTACCATCCATCACAGCGTATTTATGCAGTTTCTTATCTATTTTATTATTATAACTAACAGGTAGCATTTTAGTCTTATTCTCGTTAAAACTGAGTCCCGATTTCTTCTGGAGTATTTCTATTGCTTGGATACGGCAATAAGAGAAGAATTTTGACAAAAGAGTTAATCTTCAGTCAGGTTCCTTTTATATGCAATGGAATTTTTCTATGCTGCATCTTGTATATACTGTATTGTGTGTATATATATATAAATATATATATATATATATATATATATATATATATATATATATATATATATATATATATAATGTTTCAGATTCCTATATAGTTTATACGGACTCATATTTACCTGGAAACAGCTTTATCTGACCAGTTCTTTTTTTTCTGTTATATGTTTTGGATCTGACCAGTTCATTTTTTTCTGTTATAGATTTTCTATGAGTACCATGCTCAACATCACTACATTAGTGATCAATATTCTTATCATCAATTACTTATGTGCTGTTCTGGGGATTTTCCTCTGACAATCAAGACTGCAGTATCTAGGGGATTTCTCTATTACTCAAACTAGTGCAATTTTAGAGGAGGTACATATAAGTAGCACCGGGTGGGGAGGGATGCAGGGGGGGTCAAGCTTTTGTTTGTACTTCCTTAATCTTATTCAGGCAATCTTTTCTGTGCTTTACTAATCTTCACTATGGTTAGCAGTCAAGTGACTCTAATGTTTGGAGATCACTGTTCTGTGACACAGTCACAAAACTGCAAGACTTTCATTAGGATGTATATATATATATTTCACAACTTAAACAGTTGTTATTTGTTATAAGTAACTGTGTTGGTTGCTCGTTGCTGTTATGCATTTCTTACATTCTGTATGTGGCAAACATTTATGCAATAAAATGACTGGAAAAATTTGAATGGCTAGTTCCTCTTGTGATGAAATCTGCAGATGTGATAAAAATTAAAAACATGACTGCAGGGTGACCTGGGAGAAACAGGTACAGACCTCCATTTCTTAAGGGAAACAAAAATGGGCTACTGGAAACATTAATGTGATTTTTAAATATCCATTCTGGAAAACTGGTTTTCTTCCATATTCCAAAGACATGCAGTAGGTAGATTGGATTGAACACTATAACATTACTATAGGTGTGAGTGCTCATGCATGTGTATGTGGTACAGAAGAACAATTTTGGCAGGGCTAGCCACCTAGTGTTGTGAATATTGGCTCTAGATGATTGCTAGTGTTGAAGTAACACCTTGACCCCCCACATGTAAAAATAGGAAAAATGGGTTGTGGATGGATGAATTTTAATACCACAATATACCCTAAACACAATAGACATTTATTGTGCCATGTCCAGTGAGCTACGCATGTGCCACTATTCCATACTGGGGGGGGGGGTCAATTCATTAAATGTATTGCCTCTTTGGCTGGGACTGCTGAGCGGAACCCATTTGCACATTGAATTAATGAAGGATTTGCTCCAGGTGTAGCTCTGACTGGGGAAGTTCATGTCAAGTCACTGTGTGGGAGGGTATTAAAGTGACTGGATGTGGCAGCAGGTTTCTGTGACCTGGATCTATTACATAGTACACCCCCTTATAGATTCTATACCCGATTCCTGGATGATATGTTTATCCTCTAGGACAGTGACAGAAAAGACTTAAGTGGAATTTGGTCGACTTCTTTGAGACAGTCACCAAAGCCACGGACGAGGGGAAGATGGTACACACCACCTACCTTGACCTGGCCAAAGCCTTTGACACTATTCCCCACTTGGGCATAAAAAGATAAACTCTCTCAAATAGGCATCAATTCATATGTTAACAGATGGGTAGCAAACTGGTTCACTGATAGAACCCATGTAGTTAAAATAGGGGAAGCTACCTAAAGCAGTAGACCCATAACAAGTGGCGTACCCTAGGTTTCAGTCTTGGGGCTTCTGTTATTTGGGATATACTTCTCTGAGTTGCAGGCCAAAACCAGTGGGTTATGGCTGACCAGGTTTGCAGATGACTGCAAGCTGGGTGCTGTCATCAATTCCCCTAGTGATGTGGACATCCTTCAAGAGGGTCTCACTCAGACAAATGACTGGTGTCAGAAATATGGCCTCAAGCTAAATACCAAAAAATGCATAATCATCCCCTTTGGGGAGAGTGACATCCCCACAAATTATCACTTTAATAACAATGTCCTAAGCACTCAGTTGTGAGTGATTTGGGCACCCAGGTTGATATCATCCTGACTTTTTACCACCACGTGGCTCTGTGGTATGGAAAGCCTTCTATGTGATCCACCCCATAAGTAAGGGTATCTCATCCAGGGACAAGGAGGTCATAACATCCCTGTATTCTTCCCTTCTAAAGGTCCATTATTGAGTACAATGCACCTTTCAGCAGGTACCTCGCAAAGCACATGCAGAAGCTGGAGAGACCACAGAGGTTCCTCACCAGGAGAATCCACAGCCTCAAACATCTACCATGTACAGATAGGCTAAAAGACCTATCCCTCTACTCAGTTTCATACAGACTCCTCAGAGATGACCTCTGTCTGGCATACAAGGCAATCATGGACCCCACCTTGATGGGACTGCTGCATATCCGCAAGTCAAGCTCCACTTGATTAACCCGCACATGCGGCCTCAACCTGGTATGACATCAACATGACTTTCTGTCGGGACAGATTTGTGTCCCAGAGGCTCCCTCATCTTTGGAATATGCTCCCTCTCCACATCAAGTAGAGTACCTCTTTACCCTTTTTAAGCACAACCTGAATAACTGGATGGGAAACAGAAAATATACTCCTGGGATTCCACCCATGTCTCTGCTGGACAGGGGGACTGGGTGCTGATTTGTCTAAACATGGGCTAAAGTCTTGACGAGGCTTATAAGGGCCTCAGGGCCAATAGCCTAGTAAACTCCTATGATCCTATGACATTTATAGAGTACATTAATGCAACTACAGAGTTTCTAAATTTTACACATGAATATAACAATGACCAGTTTGCCTATCTCAATATCCTCTTGATGAAAGATGCAGCAAATCAGATGTTTGTGTCTGAAATTTATAGAAAGCCCACTTATTCTAACAGTTTCCTTCACTTTGCCAGCTCTCATTCCTTAAGTCAAAAAGAGCGGTAGTGAAGGGACAATTTATTCGAGCCTCAAAAATGGTGACAGTTGATGAAACTTTTTGGGATGAATGTTAGAGGTTGAAGGACATGTTTAAAGTACAAGGGTATCCAAATGACTTCATTGACAACTTAATATATGAAGTCATGAATAAGCGAGAACAAAAGATATTTAATCCAATTTTGGAAAATAAGGCAGCTATCTGCCACAAGTATGGGAATTGGAGTAAGGGGATTGAGCCTACTACTACCCAAACTTCAACCACACCCCAAAATAAGAGGACTTTGATGCTATATAAGCTTTCTGTGAACCATGGCTTTTGCTGTAGCAGGCAACTGAGTAAATGTCAGGAAAATCCTACTAGGACAGCTGAACTTTATTTGGGGTTAGTCAGAGTCTGTTTAATTGATGGCAGGTGTGTACCCAAGAAGACTGAATGCTGTAATTAAATCAAAAGGTGCTTCAACCAAGTATTAGTTTAAGGGTATGCACACTTATGCAACCAGCTTATTGTACATTTTTTATTTTTATATTTTTCCCCTAACAGATATGTATGTTTTTCAATTGAATTGTGCAGGTTATAGGTCACATTAAAGGTGGGAAAAGTTTGAAATGATTTATTGTGGTCCCATTTTTTTTGATATAACAAAAACCTGGCATTTTAACAGGGGTGTTTACACTTTTTATATCTACTCTATATCTATATATAGATATACATACATACATGTGTATATATATATATTTATATTTATTTATTTTATTTATTTGACATTTGTTAATCGGATTAGTCCAGCTGGGTAGAGACCCCTATTCTGCGTAGACCCAAGGAGAAAAGTTCCACAACATAACAAAAGATGGAAAACAGTGGATAACAATTATAAATTGCTTAACAGGATTGTAAAAATAACATTTGTAAAATTACTAACAAGATAAACAAGATTTAACAACATGAGAATAATAATATGTTTTTTATAGATGGAAAGCAGCCTAAAGATAGTGTATATTAATGCAGGAGGAAAATACTATGATAATAGCAGTTGTAAGCTAACAAGGAGGATCGATACAGTGACAAACTGGATGAAATGTAGATACAGGAAGAAAAAAATCACTGGTTGTAAGTAGGGGAAAAAGCAACCTAGGTAGGAAGTAGGCAAAAGAGTAGGATAGTAGAAGCAGAAGGGCCAGTAGTCTGCATTAGTATAGTCTAATCAAATTTTAGGGTTCCTATCAGAAGACCGAACTCTTAAATTAGTGAACGCTCTTTTATCAAACTTTAGAATGCAAAACCTGAAAATGTCGAAAGCACGGAACATCGATTTTTTTCCCTGGGGAAAAAAATCTATGGGCCGATCTCTGGACTTTGCTGTTTTCTCCACTGTGGTGCGATCTCTGAGTTGGTATATTTAAGTTGGGGGTGGGGGTGAGCACAGCCCCCCCACTTTATTTTGCCTTTTTTTTTGGATCAGCAAATTTTTTTCCCTGGGAAAAAATTCACTGATCTGTTCCTTTGACATTTTAAGATTTCACGTTTTTAAGTTCGATTAAAGAACGTTCACTATTTTTAGAGTTCAATGTTCTGATATAGACGCAAATTTTATAAAGGTTGCAGTTTAGAGAGAGGGAGAAGTAGGTAGAATGTATAGCTAATAGGAAAATAATTTATGTTGGGTTGTTGCAAGGGCATGACCATGACTTGCCGTAGTGATACACACACGCACACACATGCACACACACACACACACACACACACACACACACACACACACACACACATATCTATATATATATATATATATATATATATATATATATATATATATATGTTCATAGGTTCATAGATTAGTACTAGGCTAACTGCCATTGTGGGCCATTTTCAGCCTAGCCATTTACCCCATGTGACAATCAAACCCTGCACCTTATGCTTGTAAGGTAAACACCTTAACCATTATGCCAACCTCCCACCAACCTATACACATATGGGTCTGCTTCGGTAGCCTGAATTTACACTTACCTATTTTTTATAGGGAAAGATGACACTTAACAAACATTTAACAAAATAACCCACCAAAGTACGTTAAACCCACACAGGTGGAGGGAAATGTGGTGGTCTGCACCCCACACACTCCCTGTAACTAAATGTACCAACTCCGGGATTGCACTACAGTGGGGAAAGGGGCAAATTTCCCAATGTTGGCCAAGTGTTCCCATCTCCTTTCCCTGTACAAAAGTGGGTAATGTTTAGGTTTGTTTACTGCATGTTTGGTATTGTCGTCTCCAGAATCTGCAAATCGGGTAAGTGTAAATTCAGTCTACTGAAGTAGACCCAGATATATATATATATATATATATATATATATATATATATATATATATATATAGAGAGAGTTATATAGAGATATAACTAGATAGATATACAGACATACACATACATGTTGGTTTCTTTTTCTGTCCCACTTACGACCTCCCCAATTCATCATTTTTGGAGGTAAGTCATGGGCAGTAGAAGCAGGAGGTCAACAAACAGAAAGGCAAAGAGTACATGACTTCTTCCCTTGGGCACCTCTCTCACTGATTTAGCACGGGTGCTTTTCTGGGATTTATTCATTCATTCATTCATTCATTCATCATTTATTTATTTTTGTAATAAAGAAACCAGTTTTACTACAAAATAAATAAATAATAAATAAATAAAAAAATAAACTGGCTAGAGCTACCACTCTATCTCAACTACCTACTCTTAACTACTGCACATAAAATGATATATAAACCCACAGCATGTCCCTCTCTCGCCTCCTCACTATCATTGTACCAACCAAATAGACCTCTTAGATCAGAAAATAAAATTCTGCTTAAAGTAGACAAACCTCAAATCCCAGCCAGTCAAGTGCTCTATTCATTCACTAATTCCAAACTTTGGAATACCCTCCCATCCACAATAATCGCCATCATGTACCCTGCACTCTTTAAAAAAATGGTTAGACCACACATCTCCTCCTGCTGGTTATGCCCATGCCAGAAATAACACTCTCTAATCACACCTATCGCTTTCTTCCCTTATTGTGCTACTCCCACTCTACCCCTCCTCTTTCCACTCAACTGGTCAGTATGTATGTACTCTTATATGTTGTAAATATCATAGCTAAATCAATGCCTAAGATTGTTACTGCATTGCATTCTAGCTATCTATGTAACTGTAACTATATGTCTGTGTTTTCTATGTATTACCTTCTGGCTATCTATGTAACTGTAACTATATGTCTGTGTTTTCTATGTATTACCTTCTGGCTGTCTATGTAACTGTAACTATATGTCTGTGTTTTCTATGTTTTACCTTCTGGCTATCTATGTAACTGTAACTATATGTCTGTGTTTTTTATGTATTGCCTTCTAGCTATCTATGTAACTGTAACTATATTTCTATGTTTTATTGTAATCTGCAACATGTTTAATTTTATGTGGAGCTTTTCTCCCCGGGCCTCCACTGAAAATGGGCTCACCTAGGCCCAGTGGACCTTCCCGATAAACAAATGCAATAAATAAATATACTGGAAAAGTGTCCCTGCTAGAGTGGTGCTCTATGTTCCACCCACCTGGTAGGCCTACACTTAGGGCTGGTTATGTTTAAATACAAATAAATCTAGTGTCAGCTTCAAACCAGAAGTCACTGAAGTTCCAAAAATTCCAAAAGTTTCTTTCTCCCCTCAGGATTCTTATGGAAAATATCATAACTGCACTCTCTAAAGCTAAAACCTAGGGTCTCCAACAGTATACATGATTGCTTAATCACTAGGAGAGGCATAGCTAGTGTGCGGAGAAGGAGGCAGCTACCTCAGGCTCAGGATGTAAGGGTGTGACTGGCAGATGCCAATGATGCAGTAATGCAGTACCAGCATACAGAAATGAATAGTGATACTGCATTTGCAGTCATCGCTGAAATGTTAAAGCATTTCCTGTGTGGCATTTTAACTGCAGCAAGCTGTGTCAGTATTCTCACTTACTCTGCCTTCTGTCTAACCCTACAGGCCACTGTTTCAGCAGCCATCATCCTTAGCTTGCGGACTCATAAGGCTAAGCTTTCAAGAGTGTTCTTATCCAGAAAGGAACACCACTTTTTGATAGGATTTTTTTTTGTAATGTTGGAATTGACTGTTTTATATGTTCAGCTGCTGCCCCAGTTTGTCCCCAAAAAGGTCTTGTGTTCATTCTTTCTGATTACCCAGAATGTGAAGTAGGAATCCTTAACTCAAGCAACATTTTCTTGATAAAATATCTGATATCTAAACACCTGTTTACTGATGCTGTATAAGTAGAGATCTGAAAGACTGTTTGCTACAGGTAAGTACTGACCACTCCCAAGTGGTACAGAGCACAGGCACAAGATAGACATTAGTAAGAAATGTATCAGAAAGCAAAATACAGCTCTGCAGGAATTGAATTATACAGCTTTCAAACCTGGGCCTGTCAGTGATCCTTTTCCTCTCTGTGCAGAATCCAAGGATTCTGGTTTCAATGTAAAGTTTTTAAAAGTTCATTCTTGATAATGTAAAGACACTTTTTCATGTGTTCCTGTTTAAATGAGATGCTCAGTTAGTAAAGTGGAATCACCCCTTCTTGAACCTGCCCTTGTCTGCAATCTTTACTCGTATGCATATGAAACTGGACTGGTAAGTACAATAAACAGAATGCAAGCACCACATAGTTCTCTTATACTTACTAACTGATTGTATTGAGAATGTACTTTAGCAAACCAGGGGAAGGGAAGTACTGTGATTTTGTCAACTCTAAGTCCCCATACAAGATATTACAGGAACTTGAAATGACGTAACCTGTTTTATTCATTTGAAATAACTGTAAACTTTATTTTAGAAGAACAGGAACTGGAAGAAAAGACTGTAAGTGAGAAAATGTCAAAGCTAAGTTGCTTTATACAACATTTCATTAATAAAAATATCACAGTAGGCAGTACATAACAGGACAAGTCTATGAAGCTACTAGAAATGGCAGAAGGTGAAAATGATGCAAGGCAATAAAACATGCACCTTTGTAATCATACACTGAATGAGTCACATAAGACTTTTCCTTAAAAGCTTCTAGTTTGTATCTGCTGCAGTTCCATCCCTTTTGAACATTAATTTGGTTCTAGGAAAAATAAACGGAGACTGTTTTGTTATAAAAATAAGAATAGTATTCTAGTAGGAAGTTCTGACATACCTTAGTGTAATCCTCTGTCCTTTATATTTCAACTAGAGATGAAATTTCATCATAGCAGTCATGCACTGAATACTTTAATAATTAATGTTTATAAAGTATTTGCAGAAAAGATCAAGAACGTGCATTTAGTAATTGTCATAACGTCCATTATAATTTAACTTTCGGGTGGATGGAATGACTAATAGAGGATTAGTCAGCTACATAATGTATTTGTAGTCTTCTGATAAAGGCAAAGGTTTTGTGTTAATGTTTACAAATTGTGTGAATTGTTAACGAACACAGCAGTGTATACTGTTGTTAAAGATTCCTTGGAATAGTCTAGTGAAGTGTTAGACTTTCTGCTGATGGTGGATAAATTTAAAGCTCTGACTAAGACCCAGGCAATCTGAGCCTGAATAGCAGCTCAGACACCGGATGTATCTCGTGTTGGGGGAGAGACAGGAGTGACAAGTCTTGGCTAGCTCACTTCAGCTGAATGAAGCATGTGGCCAGGTGTGTGTTACTGCTGTAAAAACGCAAGTGGAGACTGGAAACCCTGTGGGATTGTTGGCATCAAGGGAAGGCCGACAGGCTTGACAGGTCACATCACCCACAGAAGTGAGTGACATATGCTTAGCAACGTCTGATGCATGCTGAACCCTTCTTCAGGGTGAGCATCTTTTCATTAAGCTATGAACAAGACAGTGACATCCTCCCACTGTCTGTAATTTTGTAGCCTTTTGTGTAGCACATAACGCATTAACTACTTATTACATGAATGGCTCTGAATCACTGAATTAGGGAGATACACAATGGTCTATTACTATGCATGGAGTCCAGGCATGAGTCAATTAAGATGACATCCACATCCAGTATTGTGTGGTTGTACATTACACAACAACACAGCAAAATCCTGCTCCTTGCAATTCACAGTTACAACAGCTGGAATGTGGCTATGGCTGCCATATTGCTTTATACTGTGTAAGTTACAATACACACATATTATATCCAACAGTAGCTGCTAAATGTGAACTCTTGCCTGGTATGAGGAGGAAACAAAGATTTTCTACTGCATAAGGACTATGCAAATAGAATGCAGTGCCAACATGTGTGGCGGTCTTGCAAGAAAGTAGATAATTGGTATGACCTGAGACCATATTATTTTATTTACACTCTACCACAAGTCTTAACAACTAGGCCAGTGATTTCTCACATTGCACTGGAGTCTCTTTTATTAAACAGATATAGATCTTAGATACTTTTTCCATATCAACACCCCCTTCGAGTTCAAACTCCAAGACTTCATTTCATATAGCCCATTTTCTTACTATGAAGTTCTGTTTCTGATCTCTTTTAGTTTTCAGTTCTATATTTTTAATCTCTGTAATAGTTTTTTTTCACTTCTTTTATTGATGGTTTGTGTTTGGTTTTCCATTTTCTAGTCATAGCTTTCTAAACCAATGTTAATAATGATAAAGTACAGTTGTGTACACTTATCATAAATATAGATGTTCGAGTATATTCACTGTTGCAGTCATCACCTGTGGGATTATCCCTGTTATGGTAGCCCTCACCCGGCCCGAATACCAGAGTCAATGATTTTCTGCATCAGCTGCTGTCGCCTGTAGACTGACGTCAGGTTGTCAGTGCTATAAATCAAGGCAGTTGACACCATTACATTAGTTTTTCTTGCTCTAACCAGTCAGGAGCCCCAGGAAATATGGCCAAGTGGCCGTGGTGGTGAACAACCACCCCAAGAAGCTTATGTCTCCCTAATGAAAGAGGATAACAGGGGGAGGGAGGGAGGGAAACCAAGACTGCAACAGTGAATACACTTGAACATCTACATTTATGGTAAGTGTACACAACTGTACTATGTTCTTCATGTTTCACTGTTGCAGTCATCACCTGTGGGAGGATTGCGAATCTAAAGAGAGGTGTGGCAGGGTTAGGTAGAGATGTAGGCATATGTAAGGAGGCCCTGCAGCACTGCAGAGGCAAACCCTGTCCTGGCCTTAGAGAAAAGAAGAATGTGGTAATGCTTTGTAAAGGTATGGACCGAGGTCCAGATGGCAGCTTCCAAGATGTCCCTGGTGGGAACTCCTCTGAGGAATGCTGTGGAAGTGGAGGCTGCCTTAGTGTAATGGATACAAATAGACTTGGGGAGAGGTTTTCCATGAAATCTGTACCAGAAATAGATACAGTGGGATATCCATTTGGAGATAGTCTGCTTGGAAATGTGCTTCCCCTCTGCCCCTAGGGCAAAACTGACAAGAAGTTGGGTGTTTTTTCTGAGGGGTTTAGTACGGTCCAGGTAGTATCTGAGCTGCCTGTGCACATCTAGAGAGCGTAGAATTCTTTTCCCCCTATTTTGAGGGTAGGGAAGAAGGTAGGCTGATGAATGGCCTGGTTGAGAGTCACATTAGATACCACCTTGGGCATAAAGGAGGGGTTAGTCCTAAGGGAAACCCTGTCTGCATGGAAAATGATGAAGGGCTCAATAGCCATCAGTGCCTGAAGTTCAGAAACCCTTCTGGCTGAGGTGATATCTAACAAAAAGAAACAGTCTTCCAGGAGAGGAATTTCAGCTCTGCTGAAGCAGCAGGTTCGAAGGGTGGTAAGGTTAGTTTTTCGAAAACATAATTAAGATCCCAGGCTGGCATGGGAGGCCTTCCGGGAGGTCTGATATTAGAAACCCCTCTGAGGAATTGTTTAATCAAAGGGTGAGAAAACAGGGGCTGGTCTGTATTAAACTGAGCTGAAATGGCTGAGGTGTGGATTTTAACAGAAGAGAAGGAGAGTAATTCCGCTAGATAGTCCAGGATACGAGGGACAAAAGGTTGTGAGGAACTGGCCCCTCTGGACTGGCACCAGGAGCAGAATCTTTTCCATTTCCCTGCATAAGATTTTCTGGTGCCGGGCCTTCTGGCCTCTGTGATAATGTCTAGGACCTGCTTGCTTAGCAGAAGCCCCTCTCTTACCTTGGGAGTATCAGCCATGCTGATAGCTTGTGGGTCTGCAAATCTGGGTGCAGCATCCCCCCCTGTTTGAGTCAAGAGGTTTGGGATCTGGGGAAGCTGCCTGTGAGGAAGTGATGTCAGGGTGCGCAGCCAGGGATACCAATGTTGTCTGGGCCAAACTGGAGCAATATGGATGGCCTTGGGCCCCTCCTCCCTTATCTTGATGAGTACCTTGGGAATAAGAGGCATAAGGGGGATTGCGTACATGAAGAGGAAGTTCCATGGGAAGGTCAAGGCATCCACCTTCCATGTCAGGTGTTGATACTCCCTGGTACACAATTTCTTTAGCTGATGGTTAAGGTGAGAAGCAAAGAGGTCCTCCTCCAGATTTCCTCACACTTGAGAGACTTGCACAAAGATCTTTTTGTGGAGCTGCCATTCATGGGAGTCCAGTAAGTGTCTGCTTAAGTGGTCTGCCAGGGTGTTGTTGATCCCTGGTAGGCATTGGGCTATTAGGTGCAATCCCATGGGGGAGGCAGTCAGTGAGGTTCATGGCTAGCCTGCACAGGATAAGAATGTGTCCCTCCCTGTTTGTTGATGCACCACATTACTGTGGTGTTGTCTGATTTGATAAGGAGAACTCCTGGCCTGAAGTTGGAAGGATGTCAGAGCCTTTTGCACTGCAATAATTTCCTTCTGATTGATATGCAAGGGGAAGGTGTTGGGCATCCCAAAGACCTTGGGTGCACCTGCCTGTTAGGTGGGCGCCCCATGTGAGGTCTGAGGCATTGCTGGTGATGGTCTGCCCGGTGGGGCAGTGGATGAAGGGGAGATCCTTGTTCTTGGCACAGACCCCTGCCCACCAGAGAAACTCGGCTCTTATACAGGGGATCAGAGGGAGAGAGGTCTCTAGAGGCTGTGAGTGTTGACACCAAAGGTTCCTTATATACCACTGAAGTTTCCTCATGTGTAGCCTGGCCAGAGGAATAAGAAGGATGCAAGAAGCTATGTACCCCAAGGCTTCCAGGAACTTCCTCACTGTGACATGACTTTTGGATGCCAGCTGGGTAAAGTAGAGAGGCAGGAAAATTAGCTTTTCTGGGGTTAGGAAGGCCATTTGGGATGCTGTGTCCAGCAGTGCTCCCAGGAAAATGATCCTCCTGGAGGGAGTTTGCTTTGATTTCTTCTCATTGTTGGTGAACCCCAAGGAAGTTAGGAGGGTTTTGACAAAGTGTAGGTCCTGTAGCAGCTTTTCTTTGCTCTCTGCCTGAATGAGGCAGTCATCTAGACAAGGGTAAATTTGTATATTTTTTCTGTCTGCAAAATGCTATGGCCAGGGCCAAGCATTTGGTGAAAATGCTGGGAGCAGTAGATAAGCCAAAGGGAAGAGCAGAGAACTGGAAGTGCTGTGAGCCTGCTCTGAAACACAGGAATTTCCTGCAGGACTCCATTATGGGGATATGGAGGAATGCATCTTTTAGGTCCAGGGTCACCAACCAGGCATTATTTGACACATAGGCAGCAGCTGCTGCGGGGTTAGCAATTTGAATTTGGGAACCACCAGGGATGTGTTCAGAATGGACAGATCTAGGATGGGGCGCCAATTGCCCTCCTTTCTCGGAACAAGGAAAAGCCTGGAATAAAACCCTTTGCCTGCTTGTGGGAACAGGTTCTATTGCCCTCTAGTCTGTGAGAGTTTGGACTTGCTTTAATGCCTCTGCCCAGTGATTGGGAGGTAAGTCTTGGTACCCTCTGGGAATTGGGAGTTCATTGAAAGTGAATTTGTATCCCTGAAAAATTATCTTTAAGACCCATTGGTCCTTGGTTACAGACAGCCAATTTTCTTTGCACAGGGAAAACCTTCCTCCAAGCTTTGTGAAAGGAGGGTGGGGGGAGTCATTGAGAGTTTTTGCCACAGAGGGATGGCTTAGGACTCCCTGCCTTAGAGGCAGATGTGATCCACTGTTTGGTTCTCTGTTGTCCCTGCTGTAGGGACCTTGGAGTCCTGTCCCTGTGGGGCTTAGCCTGCCCCTGTCTGCTCAGAGCAGAAAAGGACCACTGCTTAGAGGAAAAATTCCTGCTGAATCTAGGTGGTTGAACCAGAAAGAAGTCTTTTACTGTTTGCACAGATTATGCTTTGTCTTCCATCTTTTTAAGCGCCTCTTCTGCTTTTTCTCCAAACAAGCGGTCTTTATCCAAAGGTGCATCAATTGATTTAGACTTGACATGATCAGGTAGAGGTTGTTCCTTCAACCACACATGTCTCCTAATGACATATCCAGACACTGCTGCCCTGCTAGAGGCTTCTAGTTTGTCATATCCACAGTGTAAAGAGTGCCTTGCCACTTGGCAAGTGGAGTGCAATAAATCTGCTAACTCCTTAGAATTGGCACAGTCAGGAAAAGTAGAAATCTTTTGCTTTAATAGTTCCAAAGTGTGCTGTTGATATTTTAACATATGGAACTGACAGTTGAGAGCTCTGATAGCTAAGGTTGCAGAAGTGTAAACATTTTACCCCATCTGCCCAGAGCTCTGGCATCCTTATCAGAAGGAGTGGGGTTCTTTGCAGAACTAGCCCTAGCTCCCTTGGGACCTTATGTAATGACCTCCAGGTCTGCAGCAGGATTTCTGTACGATATTTGTGAGTGTCTGGTACTCTGTACTACCTGTGGCTTACTGGGAGCAGGAGGTAGGTCATCCAGGGTTAAACTGGATTCATGGAAAACATCATCCACCACTTCTAAAATAGGGGGGATGGTCAGGGGTCTGTGTGGGGTAGGTCTAGAAATTCTCTTAGCCTTTTCTTAGACTGAGGGAAATCCTGAGATTCCCATTGGAAATGTTCCCTTACAGTGTGGAGGGTTTCCCCAAAGGAGAAATCTTCTGGTGGTGAGGCAGAAGGCATGGATTCCTCTGCATCTGAATCCTCATAAGCAGTAAGAGGTTGATGTTTCTCTTCAAAATCTGAATAATCCTTTTCCTCAGAATCTTCCTCTGTCAATAGTTCAGGAGAAGGGTGTCTTTTCCTTTTAGAAGCTGTGGCTTGACTGCCCCTGATAAGGGAAATAAGATCCTTCACCATCTTAAACATCTGGGCCTGGGGTGGAGGGGGGGGGGGTAAGATGGTGGCTAGAGGTAGATTTTCTAGGAGTGGCCTGGCTTCTAGGCCTAAGAGTATTCATAGGTCTGAGGGAAATGGTAGTCGGGAGTTAAGACGTCGGTTTCTGACTGGAATCGGTAGTGAGAAAGACCTCCTCAGATGCTGGTGCCTGCGTTGCGGCTCAGGACCCAACCAAGGCAGAGACAGCCAAAGACTCTGAAGACAAAGAAGATTTCTGCAGCATACCGGACTCTGAAAGGGTCTCGGTAGTGGCCTGTGTAGCAATCGCATTGGGCACAGGGGCTGCAAAAGCACCTCACTGAATTCCAGAGAACTGACAACCTACTTAGCAGAAGAGTCTTCAGAAGGCGTAGCCTTCTGAGGTCTGTCTCTATCTTTATCCCTACACTTTTTAGGAGGCTCTACAGATTGTTGGCTGACTGACGCCATCTGTGGAGATGGAGGACAAATGTACCTGTCTACAACAAATGGTTCTTGCGTTAAAGAGGGCACAGAACCAGCAACAAGTGACATCGTGGTCTGGGCCTAAACAAGTGATGCAGTATGAATGGAAGTCTCAGTGTGGGATCAGCTTTCCACAGGCAAGACAATTGTTAACTTTTTCGGACATCGGTTAGTGCAAGAAAAAGAGCTCCCCAATGGGGTACTTAGCTTTAGATGTTTTCAGCTGTGATCCGAACTCTGGTATCGACCGACCGGCACACTTGCGAACTGCTTCTGCTATGGGCTCCACGGTAAGAAAGACTGATGTAATAGCGTCAGCTGCCTTGCTTTATAGCGCTGATGACCTGACGTCAGTCTACAGGCGACAGCAGCTGATGCAGAAAAACATTAACTCTGGTATCCGGGCCGGCGGAGGGCTACCACAGCAGGGATAACCCTACAGGTGATGACTGCAACAGTGAAACACGATGAACATCAATGTTTTCCCTTCTTTATTATATGTTATTTTACATCAAATGAGCAACAACATCTCTATACTGAGATTAATTCACTTCCAGATACAAGACTTAACATATTATTCAAGACATTTTTGTACTGAAACATCTCCTTACATTCCCAGAATATATGCTCCCAAGCACCTCTTTCTGAACCATCAAAACTCCAACATACACCTCTTTTCTGTAGGAACATTTTTTCAAGTCTTGTAGTGGCATTAAAAATATTTCTGTAAACATTTCCATGCAAAAATTATAAATTTTATCAATTTAGCTGTATATCTAGTATTAAGACATATTTCACTCCACTGCAAATCTGTAATATCTTTCTTTAATTGTTCACTCCATGCCATTTTTACTTTTGTACTATACTGTTTTCTTAAATCTTATATTGCTTTATGTTATACTTACTAATCATTTCTTATCTGCCCTTTCTGTTCTAGCTTCAAATATAAAATCTATTATTTGTGGTTTAACAAAATTGTTTCCTCAACCTCCGCATATCTTCTTTGAACTTTAATACTGGACCAGTATTTGCAAGTTGATCTGTGTTCAGCAACCCAAAATTTGACTAGCTTCATCCCATTTCATTACCTCATCTCAATTTTTATGTCTGCTCCCAAAATCTCAGTTCTTTCTTCTCCAAATACTTATGAATTCTCTCCTGTGTCTTTCTTATTACCTATTATATACTGTTATCACTTATTATAGTACAACCTATGACTGACTCACGCATTCATCTGAATGACTTGATGATGTGCATGAGCTGGGTAAGAGATAAATCAGCATCTCCAAATAACAGGCCATAGTTCTCTCTCAGCAAAGGGTAGATTGCTCTCTGCAATTGAGGGGGGACTCACATATCTGTGGTGGAGGAATTCAAGTATCTTGGTGGCTTGTTCATGAGTGACAGAAGGGGGAACTTGTGCAGCAGAAGTACTGTAGGCATTGTACTGGACTGTGGCCGTGAACCTACCAATCAGTCTACATCCCCATCCTTAACTGTGATCGTCAGCTTTGAGTTATCAATGACAGGATGAAATTCCTTTACAAGCAGACCAGAAATGAAATTCATTCACAACGTTTCTGGGCTCACTCTACACCATCTGCTCACCTGTGCTGAGAAGACTAAGCTGCAATAATTTTGGTACCCTGGCTGCCTCCAATGGCAGGCGTACCAGGCACAGTCACTGGTAGAAGGTCCAGTGGTAGAATTCTATCTCTTAGCTTGTCTGGGAATGCCTGGGAATCTCATAAGATGTGCTGGAAACTATGATGGAAGATATGAAAATCAGATCCACCTGCTCATCTTGTTGTCACTGACAGCCTCACCAAGGCAAGATGTTTAGAAAATGGATGGCACCAAGCATTCTGTAAAACTGTTAAATCTGCATCCTTGTCATTAGAGATATAGCCTACAAACAAAAGTTATATCACTGTCAATGTATAGTTTTTTCTAAGTCTGTACTGCAGACCTCTTTACCTGTAGACATATCACTTATTTATTTGTGATATTGGCTTTTGGAATAACTGTGTGTAGATTATTTGTGTGTCTCTTATAAACAATGCAGATTATCGTAATTACTGCTGAATACTGTTTCATAGGATTTATATCACAGCCTGAATGAATAACAAGAAATGGTTTAGCAACATTACTAACAAAAACACTGAGTTTACTGTCCTGAAAATACAAACTTCTTCCTTCCTTTCGTATACAACACTGGTGTAAGTTATATACTGATTTTCTGCTTTTGAGCTTTCTCAAATTAGATACCTTTCTGAATTAAGGACAGGGATTTTCTTTATTCACTCTCTAGGCATCTCTTCTAAATATATATATATATATATATATAGGATGTGGGTTTTCTTTTTTTGTTTCTATTTCTTCAGTTAATTTATTCTGAATTTTAGTTATATATTTTTTTTATAATTCTCTGTCCTTTAACATCTTGTAACATCTGGAAATAAAATTATTTTATACAGTAAATTATACAACCACTTACCATAATGAAACTGTAAGGATATGTTCTAACTATAGGACAAGTACCACTTATGCTAGGATTTCTTTAAACATAATATTCTCTCAGTATTTTGTAACATCAGCATTAGACCAGCTAAAGTTTTCCTTAATTAAGTGAATCACACTAAAATGCTTAGTTTTCTCAGTCACACTCCAGAGAAATCAGTTCACTTGAAAATAAGTTAACTAAGCCAATAATGTAATTTTATTATGGAAGAGATATTTTGTGTTAGCCTGTGTTTACAATTTTGTTTATCTTTGACTTTACTTTTACTATATCTTTGGCTTTACTCTTATGCTCTCCTTACAGCTGTCCAAACCAATTATTTGTATTTTTCTTCTATGTTACTGTGATATATTCACCTGTTCTCTATTTAAAATTGGACAGTTTTAATAAATGCACTACCCTGGTAAACAAACACAGTATTGCTGATTGGAGCAAGCGTCTAGCCAATGTGCCTAATCTTTATCCTGTCCTAAGCATAGTAACAACACTATTAGACAGATAGATAGATAGATAGATAGATAGATAGATAGATAGATAGATAGATAGATAGATAGATAGATAGATAGATGATAGATAGACAGATAGATCAGAGCTATAGCTGGTTCAAGCAGTGTGCAGTGCTGCTCCCCTAAGTTGAGGAGCCAAAAAGAAAAGTCCATTCTCCAATTTGGTGCACCACTGCTATCTCCATAAGGACCACCAGGTCTAATGGAGTAAAAAAACTCTACTTTGAAAAACTGTAGCAAAGTGCTTGAAACATTTGCAAGCAGCTTGCTAGAATGTATACCACACAAGAAGCAGTGAAGCAAGTGCTTAAGTCTTGAATGCAAAAGCAGTATTTCTGTACCAGCTTTTCTGAATATGGAAATGAATGCACTGCCAACGGATTAGTTTTGTGCATGAAGTGCCTGTCCTCTTCACCCCACTGTAGCTACTCTTCTGAGACAGACAGACAGATATTTAGATAGATAGATAGACAGACAATACCTAATGAAGTGTAAGGTAGGGATACATGCATCTTGCATCAAGGGTATATCCCCCACAGATCAAGAATTACAGTAAGCACTCACATAACTTCTGCATCAGATCTTGAACTCTCTAGTTGCAGGACTTCCTTAGAACACTGTCCCCCCAAAATAGAACTCATGGGAAGTGGAAACCCCACTACAATATAATACATTTCAGCATCAGCAACTTAAGAGAAGTCCCAGACCGAGATACAAGGTAAAGCTGACCCTGTCTAGAAAAAGTAGACACTTTGGATCACATGGCTTATGCAGAAAGATCATCCACGGAGATGTTACAGAAAACAAAAACTGCTGTAGTAGAATGGAAATTCGGGATAACATACAATCATTGCCATATTTCTTGAAACAGAAAAGTATGGAGCTGACTAACCCATGAGAATCTACTTTGTAACCTTCCTTCATTCCCCTGGTCTTGAAAAAAAAATACAAAAAACTAATGCTCCTTCATGAAACATCTAGTCCAGCTGGTATGGTAATGCATAATATTTGTAAAATCTGTGTTTAGAAGTACCTTGCATGTAATACTGGATAAAGAAGATGAACAAGTGTATAGACTGATTACGGTAACCTTTACAGACAGAATGGTTGGTCTACAGGAAAATGCTATCTTCGTGAGAGCTCTACTATAGTATAACGCTATATGATGCTTACAACTCCAAAATCCATCTGGCTAATGTAACTCCATTCAGGAAGAAGGTTTTCCAAAAAAAAGAAATTTATCCCAAATCTGTTGACTTGAAGGACAGAAAATAAATCTCTAACTTAAAAATGAAATCCAAAGAAGAAAGGAGTTCCTTTATAGGGTTATGATAATATAAGTCCTTAAGAAAGGAATTAAAAATCCAATGTCTCCCAAATAAATACTGAAAATGACTTAATAATGAACTTTGATAACTGACTAACTAAAACCCAAACCAAACAGGCTGGATAAGTAGTCTAAAGAAAGTGTGTAATTTTTCTGTATGGAATGTTTCTATAAAGTACTGAGGATACAGAACCCATTACAGAAATTAAAGCAGAATAGACATCAAAGGAAATAGTGCAGCAAATGAATCGGCTTCAAAACATGCAAGGACGGATGCAGCATTCCTGGCAGGTGAATCAAGAAGGATTTACTTTTTCTCCAGCCTCACTCTCACCAAAAATTAAAGATGAGGGGCATCACTGAAAAGGTGTACAGCATCCTCCATGATTAAGCATGCAAGAGTGTATCATATGGTGGACAGTCTCTGGGATAATCAGAAAAATGGATGTTTTCACATGCGGTCCTGTCTTGATAGTCTGAGTGGCTAAAGAGAAGCTGATCCCACTTGTGAAATATCAAAAACAAAGTGACATCCAGACTGTGCAGCTACTCCTGGTGTGCAAACAAATACCTGCTGATCTTGTTCACTAATGGAATTCAGTTCTCCTGGAATATAAAATAACTATTAGGAAACCCCCCCAGAGGGATACATCACCTCCACAGGCATAGTGTCACATCCACTGAAAGGACAAGAGCAAGTCATGTCCTGCTGGTCAACATACTACACTAATGGCGTGTTCCCTGACTGGATGGAGGTGAAAACTTTGGAAAACCACATTACGAGAGTTTGGAAATCCAGCAGACCTGCTGTTTCTTTTATGAGATACATCTGCACATGAGACTCTTAAAACAACTACAGCCCTGGACAGTGTGCTCCCCAAAATGCACCTCAACTCCAAAAAGAATGTCAAATTTAACTTTTGTCATCAGAGATGGTGTGTGGAAGAAACAGTCCTAGCTTTGGAGGTTCCACCAGAGAATCCCCTTTAATATGCCTTGCAGACCTTATTCTGGGGAATAAGTGGGTGTAATTTCCAATGTACCAGACCTACAGCACCCATTGAAGGATTCTCATATGTAGACTTGTAGATGAATGTATGAGCCTGGGGAATTATATGGTTGAGGCTTGCAGGATACTGAACAGCTGCAGCATCAGCTCCAAAATATCAATCAGCCTTTCAAGGGCAGAGCACTGTGATGAGTCATGTAGTCTACATTTCTGCCTATGAATGTCAAGAGCTTGGTTTATATCGACTGTAATTTGTCTTGTTGATCATAACTTGCAGGGAAAAGAAAAGATCCAGTAATGAGTTCCCAACAATGACAACACCATTCCAGCAGCTAGCTAATAGGATTCCCATCACACAGAAAGGTGAAGACCCTGATGGCCTTGGCATGAAATGCACTTTCCACAGCAATACATCTGCTAAGTAGAACATCTTAGAAGATAACACCGAATGGCACCGTTTTGAAATGAAACTGAACTGCTGTTATGGAGCAGCAAATTAAATTTTTGGAATTGCCTGTAGCAAAAATAAATCGTAATATGCATATAGGAGCTACAACATTATGCCCTGTCTTCCTTGGATAGAAGGGAGGTAGATGACTGAAAAAGAGCATAGACAGAACATTAGTCTGGGAATGAAAGTGTTGAGGTCATTCATATTCAAATACATCCTATGTTCCCTGTCTTTTTGGCATTGAAAAGAAGCAGAAGTAAACTCATTGCCAATTCTGATCTTCCGGAATATGTTTGGTAGTTCATTTTATGAAGGACGCTAAAAGTCTCTTTTATGGCTGCTGCTTTCTGTCTTTGAAATTTCTTTTATGTGCGGGTTGATAGGGGGAGAAAAGAAATGCAACCAGTTTAATTTATACACAACCTTCTTTACTCAAACATTGAATATGATGGGCTTTCATGCAAGAATATGGATGGATATTATCACTCTAACCACTTCTTTGGGATGGAAATGGCGGAGTCTTCCTTAAAAGCACACACCAGTACCACCAGTCTTAAAAGCTTGGTGCTTGTTTCAGTAATCATGATGATGCTGTTAGCTAGAAAAAGTGTACGGGAAGTTGCTGATGACAACCTTGCAGGGTCTTCAGTGGCTCTACTGTGTAGTATAAAAGGGGAATTGTAGAGGATATAAAGAAACACCTACAGCTGAAATAATCTAGCCATTCACCTTTACGGGCTTTAACTGTTCAATATCTGGCCTGAACTGAGGATCACTGAAAAGGGACATCCTTAAAGGCCATTTTGGCATCCTTATCAAAAGGTGGTAGATAAAGCCAAGTGGGGCATCATGTGAAGCTGCACATTCCTTAGTTGTATAACCTACCAAAACAACCTCAAAAATTAGTTGGGGTGAATCATCATGATGCATCTTTGCTGAGGATTTTTAGGGCTCTTAAAATTAGGTTCCCCTGAAGATGAAGAGGTCCATCTCTTGTAGAATGTAAGCTTTAGGGAAAGAATTACACCTGGCAATGTTGCTTGCCGGTTGTAGGGGATCCTGCATCTGGACTGGGACCGATGTCTGAAACAGGGAACACCAGGAAAGTGTTTGAGGTCGAAACACAGAGGATGGCTGCAGCATAGTAAATTGTAGATAGGAAAGAGACAATTTCCAGTGACCTAGATTCAATAATAAAATGATGTAAATGATTGGCCATCAGTGCTTGATACATAAAGACTGACAGCTGTGGATAAAATGAATTATCATACATGGCTAGGGCTTGATGTACTAGTGCTGGGTGCACTGACACTGACATAAAGGAGCCTGGAAAAAACTGTCATTGGGTACACTGAAGCCTGAATTCCCAGAATCATTAGGGCTGACATGAGGTGAGTTAATGGCAGGATGGCAGACATTAAGAGACTTGCCATCAGCAGGAATGGCAACAGTTTTCAGAAACTGGCAAGGGTCTGCATCAATATATCTTGTATCAGGATAGTGATGCATGGTGAGTAATGCCACTGGGTTGGTTGACACCTGTAGATCCCCCTACAGTTAAGGGACAGAGAGAACATATCTGTCCAGAATAAGTGCTTGTAATAAAGAAGGCCAGGGAGACCATGGAGAAGTACAGACATTTCATAACTACCACTATCTGGTTATAGTTAATATGGAGCATATTACATGCTGGAGTTTGTTTTAGTGGAGGTGGAGGGGACTGTCATAAATTGTTCCAAAGTAGCCTGAGCAAGGGAGACCGCTACTGTCAAGGGGAGCCATCTAATGAAGAGAAGGACCTCCCTAGCATATGAGCCATACTAATCAAAAATTACAATGTGCTGGCTATGATGACATCTGCACCTTTACTATGAAAAGAGTATACAAATGCTGTTTGAGGAATGACTATGGTCAAGATGAATCTTTACTGGTTATACTGGTACCAGATTTTAAGGGTCTTGAAGGATGAAATGTCCAGCCCATGTACCCTTCTCCTTTATCCTGGAAGTTCCAGTGTTTCAAGGTTTCCTATTGGTTCAGGACCTCACAAGAGCTCATTACTAGCCACTCTTCATGTGGACAAGGTAAAAAAAACTTGCACCAAACAAACTGTCATTTTATTTTATGCTTTTCAGATTTTATACCTGTTTTATATCTAATGGTAACACATTCCAATTCTACATGCCCTGTATTGAAAGTTTCTACCATTTGATGTATTATTACTATCTATTCTAACCAGTAAATAGTTACTCCCAGTAATAGGTTCATAGGTAGGTACTAGGCTATCGGCCCTAGGGCCCATACAAGCCTAGCCAAAAAATGTACCCTGGCTTTCGCCACCCAAGAAAATTATTTTCCTGTGTCCCTGTCGAGCAGAGCCACAGAAGTGATCCCCGGGGTAAATTTCCCATTTCCCGTCCAATCATCAAGATTTTTCTTGAAGAGTGCTAATGAGGAGCTCTGTTTGACATAGATAGGTAGTCTGTTCCAGAGTATGGGAAGTCTCTGGGACAGGAATCTATCCCTCCAGCATGTTCTGTTTATTGTGGTGACAAGGTTAAGGTCCCTAGAGCATGTAGCTTGGAGGGATTGGGATTTCTTTAAGTGGAGCATGTCCAACAGCTCTGGGTTTGACATAGCTTTGTATGTTAGGCAGAGATTGCCCCTGAGTAGGCAATATGCGATGATTCATGAATGAGATTCTCAAAGTGCTCCCTAGATGTATCATGTGAACATTTAAACAGCCATACCATGTTTCCACCAAGTATATGATACTGCAAAAAATATAGACTAAGCTTTCATAAAGTCTTCATATCTTATCCCACTTATTAACCAAGTACATCTTGTGTACCTTTTCCAGACTATTTCTACATTCTTAATATTAACCCCACTATATGAACAACATCATGCTCTAAAACGGGTCTTATTATACTTTTACATAAAGGCAAAAACACTTTGCAACTTCTTGGTGAGATGGAATGAGAGATACTTGTCATAACACCAAAGTACTTCCTAACTACCTTACTTACTTGCCCTTTGAAGTAAAAGTGCAATGATCACCACACCTAAGCACTCACAGGTTGCAAACCCTGAAATAATGTCGTCTCCTAGGGCACAGGGATAGCCAGCATTTTTGTTATCTAAATGCATAACCTTTCATTCCTTACAATTGAAAGAGGCATTATTTCAACTTGCCCAAATACAGAGTTCAACATGCATGTTCATAGGTAGGTACTAGGCTACCAGCCCAAGGGCCTACGTAAGCCTAGCCAACAAGGCTCCCTGGCTTACGCCACCCAAGAAAGTTATTTTCCTGTGCCACTGTCGAGCAGAGACACAGAAGTGATCCCCAGGGTGTATTTCCTATTTCCCATCCACTCATCAAGATTTTTCTTGAAGAGTGCTAATGAGGAATCTTGCCTGACATAGATGGGTAGTTGTTCCAGAATATGGGAAGTCTCTGGGACAGGAATCTATCCCTCCAGCATGTTCTGTTTATTGTGGTGACAAGGTTTAGGTCCCTAGAGCGTGTGTACAGATATCGCTGTCAGGCCTATTGGTTCTAACCCACAACCAAATTAGATCATCTTCATGGACTTCTCCAAGGTGATCTTACTTCATTTTGTAGAAGACCTGTGCAACATTTCCAACAATCCCACGCAAATGGACCCAGATGAGAATGCTACTGCATTCATCTCCTAAATTTTATCAGCACCTTGGACAGTTGCATTGAAAAGTCAGTATCTATCACCTCTAAATATAACTGTAAATTTAGGAATAAACTTCTCTGGTGAAACTCCCATATTAATAAAAAGTACAATAAAATAAGGAAAATAAGGAAAAGTTGCAAGAAATCCCCTTTTCCTACCTCAAGACTACACTGAAATATGACATCAAGGAACTTAAAACAGTATTAAGAAATAAAAAGTAGAGTATGAACTTAAGGTTGCTACAGATTCCAAAAAAAGAAACTACAAATCTTTCTTCAGTTATGTCAGAAAATTAAGGAACAAAGTCAAACATTACATTGAGCTCATCCATAATAACATCACTTATTCTGATGACAAGGATAAAATTAATACATTAGCAGACAGATTTAGTGCTAACCTTACCTTTCCTAAGCACACTGTTGCTCCACTATCTCTGGGAACTTAGTTTCCCCTGTAATCACCTTAGAACAAGTCTTCAAATCCCTGTCAAAGGATTAAAATAAGATGTCCATGGGACCAGACAACACACCAGGCTACATTATTATTAGTGCCAAGTATGCACTATTGGAGCCTCTACTTTAATGGTTTATTCTCTGCCTATCTACATGGTTTGATCCTAATGCCTGGAGAACACCCACTCTGACTCCCCTACACAAGAGTGGTCCCTCTATAGACACAGGTAGTTATAGACCCATCAGTCTCATCAGCCTTATGTGCAAAGCCATGGAATATATTATAGCAAAACTCATTTACGCAGACACAGGCAACTGATATAGAGCATAATAAGTTGGGTTTTGTAAAAGTCAAGTCATATCTCCTAAACCTAGTAAGCGTCTTTGAATAGGTAACAGGGGCTGTGGACAGTAGTCATTCAATGCACACTGCTTATCTCAATCTGTCCAAGGGTTTTGACATTATCTGAAGTGCTGGTAATATTGAAAATTAAACAAGCTTAATATAAACCCCTACAGTCACCTCCGAATTGCAAATTGGCTATTCAAAAGATCCCAAGTTGTGAAAGTTGCTGGTTCTACCTCTGAATGGAAATTTTTAACTACTTAGGTTCCACAGGAATTAGTTCTGCATCTTCTCCTGCTTGTCATTCTTTGTAGACATCCAAGCAAATATTCTAGAAATATGGTGGACCAGTTTTGCTAATGAGTTCAAAGTGAGCAATGTTATCCACTCATCTGCTGATACAAAACAGCCTCAGCAAGGGCTTGAATATGCACATACATGGCGTATCAAAAATGTCTCAAATTAAATGAAAAACGTGCAGCACAGTGGCATTTGACAGAAAGGTAATTTCCACCTTATATGTTAAAAATAGTACTCCTTGTCAGACAGATACAGTCATAAGAGACCTAGTTACCTATGTGGATAACTTTCTCTCATTCAGTCATTATGTTTCCAGCATAGTCAAGAAATCCTTCTATCTGTCCCTGTTAATTTCCAAGAGAATATGTTCAACATCCAGCAAAATCACCCTAGTACTGTACTCTTCCCTTAACACATCCATTACTGAATATAATGCCGCCTTTGGTATGCACAAATCCAAGCATATTGCTCAACTAGAAAGGCAGCAAAGATTTCTAACCAAGAAAATTAAAGGTGTTAAATCCTTCAACTACCACCATAGATTACAAGGTAGCCTACAGGTTGCTGTGAGGTGACCTGTGTCTTGCTTGAAAGACCCATCCCTATTTGACTTCCAAGTGTTTTGTAAAAGCAGTGGCTCTAAAAACATCTGTGCTAAGGACGTCAATCTACACCAACACATAAGAGTTGCTGGAGGGATAGCTTTCTAACTGGACACATTCTTTGGCTATAGAATAAATTACCACTACAGGTCAAAGTACTACTTTAACTACCTTTAAAGCTAGCCTTGATGACTGGATGAGTAGACACAGATGTACACCATGGTTATCATGTACTGCCCTACTCAGTTTGGAAGGTGAGCACTATGAATAGAAACTGATAAGCAGAAAGATCCAGCTTTGGTATGTACGGGGGGGGGGGGCAGATGAATAAAGTAGGAGGAAGTGTGCTCTTATTTGAGTTCTTTGCCTGCAACAGTGCAAAGGGGTTCAAGAATAAATAGTAAAGTCACAGGTATAGGGAGTGATGAAATAATTTGTGGGTTCAAAAAAGAGGGAATATGGGAAGGGCTGCTTAAAAAATGTGAATACTAACTTAAATAACAAAGCTGGTGATATACGTTTCATTGTGGACATTAACATACCTCTTATTCTGTTCATGTGGTGGGTGCACAGACTGTTCTCCTCAGAATAAGTGATGGTTAGACAATAACTAACAATCTAGCATGTAATTTTACTCCTCATAAGCCACTAATGTGATTGTCCCACTTACGATCAGTTTAACTGGGCTCCTTCTTCCTTAAATCATTTGCCTTTCATGTATTTTCACTGCTTTGCTTTTCTTTCCAAACAATTCTGTGCAAAATACTCCGATATGTTCTGATACAGATTTATAATGTTTTTGAAATTTCCAAAACCAGGTGGGCAACCTCTTGCAAACTTCACCAGCGCAGTTTACCATGTTGACTATCCACAATACAGGTAAAAATGTTTCACTTTTTTTAAAGTACTGCTGATACTAAATACCCTACAAAGTTGTCATAGGTTTCAAATAAGCTTTTAAAATGTCCGGATCTGGAAGCTGTTGAAAGCGGGGGGATGATAGAAGACAAGAGGGACACTTAGTGATCCAAAAAGGGCAATTATTTTAAAGCTAAGATGGATTACAGAAGCGTTTATGCACTGCAAGCTAAGTTGCATTAACAATGACTGCACAGTAATTTCTAACAAAACTACAAATGAAGCCATCTCAGTTTCTTCAAATGCCCCTTGGCCCCTGTAGCTGCCCCCTCCCATGCTCCCTCCCCACACAAACACAGGTGCGCACACACAAAATTCTCAGGGATGATTGCTAGAATCAAGCAATTCCACACAGGTTTCATTACAACAAGGTAAATTTGTCAGGAAAAAATATGCCACGCAAAGTACAATTTTGCCTTTCTTAGCAAGCACAAATTATAAAACTAACCCAGTGGTAATGTCTGCATAAAGTGCTGTATCTTGTAAATAGGTATTACAACTTGGAAACCAGCAGTGCTAAACAGTACTGTCTCTTCAGATGATAAACAATAGACAAATAAATATAAGCCACAAGAAGATCTTGAAAGTTATCAAATAAAACTTTTATTGGAAAATAAAGGAGTTAGGCAATTCTGATACAAAATAAAAATGCTGAGGCAAAGAGCTGTACAAAGAATACAAGTATAATTTCCTAGACACAATACTTAAAATTAATTCAATGAATTACTTCCTGGGTGAGTACATCATCATAAAATCACTGAAAAATGGCATGTCATATTGTATAATATTCCTTCTCCATGTTACATAAATGAACAACTACAATTATTCCCTGACTGTTCAGACATCTGAAATCTATTTTTTTTTTTGTTACAGGATCCACATAGCTTTATAGTTTCACAAATGTGTTGTAGCCTGATTTAGGAATGAAGAAACATAACAACATACTATTTATTACATTTAACTCTCTTTTCCATCCCATGACATCACAGCTTTGTATTAATTTACTGTCAGAAACCTGGACAAATAAAAACATGCAATGAATTAAAGCACTAATAGATACCATGACACTTAATCTCTGAGCATTCAGAATGGTACTGTGTGCCCTTAAAAACCTTGCAGAGATCAGAAAAAGGTGCAGTTTCTTAGATAAAGGGTCATAAACACATAAAAGCAGTGATAATAAGACTTTGCATTAGCTTATTTCAATTATTTCATAATTTATGTATCTTTAAACAGGTCCAGCTTTATGAAGAAAGCAAAAAATTGAATAGGAGTAAGACATCTGAGGGAAAATGCTAACACTACATATAAATCATAGCAGCTAAGAGGTATGATGGGTAATTTGAAGTGTTAAGATAAAGCAGAAGGGGTCATATAGTGGAGACAGCCAAGGGTAATAATAAATAAAAAAAAAAACATCTCCACATCCCTGGTCTGGGGTGGCTTACCCCTCTGTAGGAAAAAGAAATATATGACCTGTTAGTCAAATAATCTTTTTGGTAAACAGTTGGTCCTGAAAAGCCTGCATCACCTCCATTGTCCCCCAATTTCACTGAGTGTCCCTATTTTTTGGCTAGTTCCTAAAAATCATTCTAATACATCACTGATGGTTATACTGGTTCTTAGGCTCCACTGTATTGGGGGATCCATTCCAAAATTTGCAGGACAAAACAAGTGATGCGAATATAAGTGTTCCTTATTTTTTTGTACAGACATGCAATGTTCACAAGTTGATTCCTAGTCCATTACACGCTAGTGATATCTCATAGTGCTGTCAGCTGTGCAACACACTTGTACACAACTCTGCATTTCTAAATTGGTTTACATTATATACTCAAGCATTAATAATGTATGCATATGTTTTACTTATACAGTACTATATCTTGGCTATATGTTGTACGTCTCCTAATTCCATTTCCTGCTCCTTTTATTTGTGTCACAATGGCCTCGGTAGTAACTGAAAAGAGTCACTGGACCAGTTCAATAACCCAGTTAACAAAGTATAAATAAATAAATAAAATGATGCTGACTACATATGCACAGCCATCTAAGCTTCAGATTTCATATATTTTAGAAAACTCATGCTGATGTTAAACTTATTGTCATAACTTTCTGTGCATGTATGAGTAATATTTAAACTCTGCCCTGACTTTGCGTCTTTCCCAATCTCTGTTGTTTTTGTTTATGTCTCTGATTCTAGCCTTAAAGGCAGAGAGCTCAGAGCATATCTTTCAAGTGTACCTAATTATGAGGAATATTCCTTATTATTGGTGTTAAAAAGTCCATGCTGCTCTTAGCTCCACACTGAAATGGTCTGTCAAATATTTAACAATGGGATTTTTTTCGATATCTATTGTATATAGCACTTAATCACATTAATTCATCAAAATAACTTTTTATAAGTATAAAGTAGTGCCTTTTAACCATCCTGCGTGCTTCCTAGCAACTGTTGTTAGTAAGCTGGTGGCAAGTGTTCCACATTTTGCCCATTTGTTCTATATTATGAGGTGTAATGTTCCTCATTTTGGTGATGGAAGGTTGTGAGCTATGACTCAAATCATACATTCTAGTTGTCCCTGATTTTGTGTCATATTTTTGGTTTCAGACTGCAATCACTCAGTAATAATAGACATTTGACTTTTAGAGTTTCAAACCTCATATCCTTTAGAAAATAAATGCCAATGCAAAACCAGTTCCACCGGCAACTGAAGTATCACATACCTAACACTATTACATTTAAAATCTGGGCAACTTGCATAAAAAGAAATACCTGAAGACTTAATGACTTAAGAAACTCGAGACATTATATAAAAGCACAATAAAAAGCACAGATCTTTTAAAGAAATTATTAACATGTTCATACATGTCTTTAAGAATGTGAAAAAAATAGGGCAACTTGCAGTAATGTAGGAAAAGGAAAAAGCACAATTTCAGCAAAGTCTTTATAAACTCTACTTTTATTGAGCTTTAAGGAACTATTTAAGTTTATTATCTGCATTTTATTTTACTTTATTTTATTTTACACATATGTGGTATTTGGACCATTTTCAGGTTCAGCACTGGGTCTGCAACTAAGCTTTTTTTTTTTAAGATGCAGAAATAGAGCAGATTAAGGTAGGCAGTTATCATAATGCAAAAGTGTGGGTGGGGTACCCTCCCCACCCCCTTTCACCCCTACGGTTCCAGTGTCAAAAGCATTTTCCAGCAAAAAATGTTAAGTTTTTACAGATTTTTGAATAGCACTAACAGGAGATGAAGTAGGCAGTTCTGAATTGTACAGCAGTCATACGCTGAGGCCTGGGACTGGCTTCTTCGTTCTTTGCAGCAGCGTTTTGTTTATTCCAGAAGGACATATTCATTTCTCCAGCAGGATGCTTTTCTTTCATAGGATGAAATATTACTTTGTACAACTAATAAGAGCACAATTGTAACAAAGAAAAGGGGGTTCAAAGTAAGCACCAAGTGGAAGGGAGTGGGACAGGGTCTACTTCACGTTGTCGTAAGCTGACAATATCGAGTCTGATATTGTCGACACGACAATATCGAAAGTGAAGAACATCATGCAAGTAAACGGAAATCTCCGTAGGGGAGATTTCCATTTACCTCAATGAAGTGCAGTCTCGGAGTTGGTATATTTAAGTAGAGGGGGGTGCCATTTAGTTTTTTTTTTTTTAATTTGTTTTTTTTACTTAATCAATCAATAAAGTTCAACCTTTATTGATTCAATTAAGTAAACTTTCGATAACGTCATATAGACGTGTGGGACATAACATTTAAGAGCCTTTTTAAATCACACAACTAGGATATAGCTGCATCTGCTCCTACAAAACAGACTGAATTTCATATGTTAACCAGTTATTTCCATCTCACTCTACAGAACTGCTTGTTCTTGCTAAAATGTTTTGGTTTCATACTCATCTCAGCCATACTAGGCCACCTCTGCTGAATCGGTAGGATATAGTAAATAACTGTCTTGTAGCTTCATTACACTAAAATGTTAAGTAATTGCACATCAGATCTTACAATAAAATACTGCTGTTGAAATCATGTTTAAATAAATGGTTTCCGTAAAATTATCCAGAAGCATGCTAATTCACTGCTTCAACAGCAGGAGACTATTCTTTTAGAGGAGTTCAAGGGTTGCTTCAGTGTTTCAGCAGTTTCACAGTACATAAAACATATGAGAAAAATTACTGATAAAATGGATAGTTGACATTTCAGTTATAAATCTTGTAGCATGCTTGTTTTTTTTTTCAAATTGCAGAGCAGCTAATAGTGGCCCTCACATAACCCCTTCATAGAACCTATTTAGTTCTAACATCTACAAACCTCAGCTCCACCCTCACACCACAAAGAATCCGGTTTTTAGATTCAAGTTGTGTTTTCTGTACCCATACTATTTTTAATCAGTAATTTTTTTAGTCTGTTCCTCATACATGCAACTAGCCTATGTCTGTACCACCTATTATAGTTGTACTACTGTTTTGGTGTATGTATTAGTCATTGTTAAGAAAATGCTTATGTTAATACTACTACACTAAGCTTATTTGTCTAATATTGTTTACATATTGTTCATATATAAACCATTTGTCTTATGGAGCTTTTCTCCCCGGGCCTCCATTGAAAATGGGGTTTCTATGACCCAGTTGGACTTTCCTGGTTAACAAATATCAAATAAATAAATAAACATTTTACTCATCTTGTACTGAGCTTAACTTCATGAAATAAGTATATATAGAGAACACGTTGCCTGTTTTGCTTGCACCAGGTCATATTGTACTCCTTTGTAGTGATTTTTGTGCAAGAAAAGTGGACAGGATGTGATGGTGAAAGCAATGTTGCTTGTTAAGTTGTACGATATTCACAGCACTTTTCAAGTTTCGTAGATATATAATATTTGCATCATTTTCAAGTTCATTCCACTGTGGCTGCTATGTATGAGATATGGATTCACTTTAGAAGCTCGAAATACTGAAATATCGAAATTCAGTATTCTGAGCCCATAAAGTGGAAAATCCTGAGAACAGCGAAAGCTCAGAAGAGCGAAATTCAAAACCTCGAATACCAGCGGTTTTGAATTTCCCGCTTCTGAGGTTTCGCTGTGGTTATGGATTCAGGTAAGTATGTGTGTGTGTTAAGGGTTTAGGGTAGGGGCTGTGGTGCGTGTCAGTGTGTTTTGTTGCTGTGATGTGTGTGTGTGAGGAGAATGTAGCTTGTGTGTTGGTGTTTTGTATGTGTTTGTGTGTAGTGCGACCTCGGGGTGAGAATATTTAAGTGGGTGGGTGTGTGAGGCGCGTAGTAGAGAGCTTGTGTTTGTGTATGGGAAGGATGGTGTGTGTGTGTGTGGGTGTGTGTGTGTGTGTGTGTGTGTGTGTGTGTGTGTGTGTGCAGTAGAAGCACAAAATTCAAAATCTCTGGTGTGCGAGATTTTGAATTTCGCGGTTCTGAGTTTTCGTGGCTTCAAAAAATTGACTTTATAGCTTCACAATACTGAATTTCGATATTTCAGTATTTTGAGGATATAAAGTGAATCCGTGAGATTGGGACCTGACTGGTAAAGGAAGGCTTGGAATAAGCATCCTCATTGGTCCTTCTGAATTTTGTTAGAGATTTTTTCAGGTTTTATCTTCTGGTATTTAGGCCCTCCATCTGAGCAGGTTTTTGTATTAGGTATATTGTTAGGAAGTTTTTAATGGCTTTTTAGTATATTTGTTTTATGAATTTTGTATTTAACTGATTCATTTTTCTGATTGGTTTTAGTAAGTAGGTGTGTTCATCAAAAGACTTATAAGATGTCTAGCTTACATTTTACATTTCACTCTGATGATGCCTAACATTAGGAAAGGGTGAAAGTGCTTAGTGATTTTATTTGTGTTTTTATTTGTCAAGTTGCTGTGTTGCTGTGTTATCAATTAAAGCGTTCAACCATCGTGTAGCCTCTCCGGTGTATTGGTTTACCAGTTTAGTTTGTTGGCCTTGACATTTTTCTACAGTATCACACACACTGACCCACAGAGATAGAAAACCTGCCAATGGATAGCTTTGGTGAAAATTTCACTCCTTTATCCACTCCTAACTTAAAACAAACCTTCCCCCAAACTCCACCCCCCACTTTACATATCTGAAGAGCAGGTCCTCAAAGCCCAGTCCAAAGCAAAGAACATGGCCTCCATGGGACCAGATGGCATCCCAGATTGTCTTCTAAACAGACTAAAACATGAACTACCATGTCCACTAAGTACCTTTTTCAATCATAGCCTAACTACAGGCTTTGTTCCTGTGGAATGGAGAACAGATATACTTATTCTCTTCCACAAAGGTGGCCGAGCAACAGAACCAGGGAATGACAGACCTATAAGCCTGATGAGCCTCATCTGTAAGGCCATGGAACATATCATTATGGACCTTATAAATAAAGACACAGGTGACCTCCAAACCCTGGATCCTACCCAATTTGGATTTGTGAAGGGCAGATGCTGCCTGTTAAATCTGGTGGATTTCTTTGAAAGTGTGACCAAAGCCATTGATGAAGGCAAATCTGTGCACACAGCATATCTCGACTTGGCAAAGGCTTTTGACACAATCCCACATTCAGGCATTACTAATAAACTTAGCAAACTGAATGTAAACCCCTTCATTGTAAGATGGGTTGCCAATTAGCTCACAAACCAGACACACACTATCAAAGTGGGTGACTCCACATCACCTAACAGACCTGTTACCAGAAGGGTGCCACAGGAGTCAGTGATGGGCCCCCTACTGTTTGGTATGTATGTCTCAGAGGTTCAAGTTAAAACTAAAGGGATGTGGTTGACCAAGTTTGCAGACAACTGCAAACTAGGTGCAATCGATGAATCCCCAAATGATGTCAGTATACTTCAGGAAGGTCTCAGGCAGACCAACGACTGTTGCATTAGTGAGGGTCACAAACTGAATGCAAATAAATGTATCATCATTCCCTTTGTTACAAACAATGTCCCTTCACACTATCAAATCAACAACAATACCCTAAGTATCCACGAAGTGGTAAGGGACATGGGATCACAGGTTGACCCTGACCTTAACTTTGACCATCATGTGTCTACCATTGTAAGGAAAGTTTTCTATGTAGCTCACTTTATTAGTAAATGCATCGTCTTGAGAGCAAAAGAAGTTATAACCCCCTATACTCAGCACTTATCAATCCCATAATTGAGTATAACACCTCATTCGTATGTACCATACTAAAAACTTACAGCAATTAGAGAGACCTCAGAGGTTTCTAACAAAGAAGATCAAGGGCCTCCAGCATGTGCCTTACACAGCCCAACTAAAGTCCCTGTCACTATACTCCTTATCGTATAGACTTCTTAGGGGAAACCTAAACCTGGCCTGTAGAGCAACCCAAGACCCACAACTAATGAACTTATTGCATATCCAATCAAATGAATCTAGGGCTACCCATTCCAGGGACTTAAATATGGCCTGCACCTTAAATAGAACATGCTGGAGGGACAGATTTATCTCCCAGTGACTGCCACGTCTTTGGAATAGGCTACCAATTCATGTGAAACAGAGCACCTCTATGACACTGCTCAAGAGGAACCTGGACAAGTGGATGGGTCCCAATAAATTCTTACTGGGGATAGCACCCACAATCCTCCTGGACATGGGCAGTCATCACTAAATACAATCATGGGTATTGACTAGTACTTCCACGGTATTACATTGGGTTGAAATGGCTAGGCTTAAAATGACCTCTGGGTCAATTGCCTAGTAATTTCCTATGATCCTATGAACAAATCTTACAACCAGGTTAAAATACAACAAGATCTGATTGTTAGAAAAAAGAGCTGCTATACTTAAACTACTATATTCAAACAACAATAAAAAATTACCTAGCAGCAAACATACTCTGCATTGACACTCTATATAGCTACAATATATGCACTGTCAAATTCAACAAAAAAATGACCAGTATCTTTGAACATGTATACTACTGGTTAAAAACAAAAATAAAACAAGACATAATAATATTAAGAATCTTCAACACTGATTGTCCCAAACTTGCCAGCACAAAACTAACTTATCACAAACACAGCATTAACCTATAAGTACTTGCACAACTGTTCACAAAAGAAAATAAATCTACAAGGAAAGAAAGCATACTAAACTGGACATTAATAATAAACTTAAACATAACCCAAGACAGAATACTGTCAGATTCCATAAGTGAACACCACCCTAGTTCTGTAATTTGGAGTTAAACAAAAATGCATAAAGTAGTGAATAATTTGGTCCACCCCAAAACATTTTTCAGTGACTGCCTACTCATTTACCAACTTAAGGACTGCAACTGGACTTCCACAAAATTCTTAGCACTAGCTAAAACTGTAAACTGTTTTAAAAAAAAATTTCTAAATATACTAAAAGCATTAGCGCCATTGTAAAAAAAGTGATTCAAACATAGACTTGCACCTTGGCTAACAGTAGAATCTGAATAAATGATTTATTTTGTAGATAAGCTGGCAAAGAAACAATGGATGAAAGAACCAAAGAGCCCATACAGAACACTTAAAAAACACTTAAAGATAAGGAAAGCCACTTTAACAAATTATAGTCCTTATACAAATATAACATCAAATCATATTGAAATGCCATTAATCCTCTAATTAAACCCAGAGAACAATAGCAACCAAACTCACTACCTGAAGAACCATACCACAATACTACCTGCAAAATGAGTACATACTTTAGACAGACATCTCACTACTTAACCAGCATGTCATCCAGCCCCCAGATGAAAAAGTTACTTACAACCATGTTGTTTTTAATTTTCTTTCTGTCTACAGTGCTATGTAGTGCTGCATTTCACTTGGAAGATTTGCAGTGAATTAAGTTGTTTTATTATAGCTTTGTTATAGCTTCATAGGTAGGTACTCGGCTATCTGCCTGAGGGCATTTATAAGCCTATCCAGAGTGTGTCAGCTTTCGCCGCCCCATTGATTAATTAACTGAGCCTCTGTCAAGAAGAGCCAATGAAGTGATCCCAGGGGTGTATTTTCTGTTACCCATCCACTCGTCAGGGTTTCTCTTGAAGAGTGTTAGTGAGGGGCTCTGCCTAATGTAGTTAGGAATTTTGTGCCAAAGCATGGGGAGTCTGTGACAGGAATCTATCCCTCCAGCATGTTCTATTTATTGTTGTGGCGAGGTTTAGTTCACTAGAGCGAGTGGCTCGCAGTGACTTGGATTTCTTTAGGTGAAGCATGTCCATCAATTCTGAGTTGGACATGGCTTTGTAAGTCAGGCAGAGATCACCTCTGAGTAAGCAATATGCCACTAAGTACAGCTGGAGTTTTTCCAGTCAGGCTGCATAGGACATATGTTTGAGGCCAGTAATCCTCTTGGTGGGGTACTTTTGTGGTGTTTCCAGCTGTTGGAAGTGTCTTGTGAGGTACATCTCAAATAGGGCATTGTACTTTATGATGGGTCTGATGAGTGACGAGTAGAGGGGCACTATAACCTCTTTATTTCTAGATGCAAACCCTTTAGTAATTAGATGGGCTACATAGAAGGATTTCCTAACTACTTTGGCAATATCATTGTCAAAGGAGACATTACTATCTACTTGGATCCCCAGATCTCTTATTACCTCTTCTGTATTAAGGGGGCTGCCACCTATGTGGTAATTCATGGGTGTTTTGTTTTTCCCAGACAGGATGACTATGCATTTTTTGGCATTTAGCTTGATACCATGACTTTGACACCAGGTGTCCGTCTCAGTAAGGCTCTTTTGGAGAATGTCCATGTCAGCCAGAGAGTCAATTATGATGAAGTATTTTCTGTGTTATGGGGAGGACTGGTGAAGTGTATAGCAAGCTGGTAAGGAGAATTGTGTTTGTTGTTGCTTGTATACCATGCTCGGTTAGAAAGGCTTGCTTTGTACAGCATTCATAATGTTTTATTAACTTTGCATATGATACAATCAAATGTCAGTTTTTTGCCTCTAACAATTGGTATGGACTACTTTTTCAATTTTTGTGTTGTCTACAAATGAGACAGCAATACTTATGTGTTTTCTTTTTCAGTGTTTCACGTTACGGAAATGAGCTTAGTTTTTTTGGTGTCTGGCAGTATCTGGTATCCCTGGAGTCATTTTTTTTTTTTTTTTTTTTTTTTTAGAGTATGAAAAGAATCTGTTATTTTGGTTTGAATTTTTTGTATACTACTGGCTGATCATATTAATGTTAAGCATAGTAAGTAATTCTTGAATGTATTGCTTTTTTATTGCCTTTTTATGCAAAGCATTGATAAATATACAGAATAGTAGATCCTAGTACTGATCCCAGTGGAATACAAACTGGTATGGTTTTGGAACTGAAGTAAGTGTCTAAGCAACCAATGCTAGGATGACAATCATTAACGTAGCTTCTAAACTACTTTAACGTTTGACTGCTGAAAGCTAAATTTTGCAAGCCTGTGTAAAAGCAATTGGTGAGATAAAGTGTCAAAGGCTTGGAAAGATCTAAAAAGAAAGATATTACAGCCTTACCTTCATTTGTTTTGTTATACAATGTATCTAGAAATGTAAGTATGTTTTTGTACTGTGATATGGGCAAAATCAGTACTGTGACAGAGAAAAAGTATGTATGTTTTATTACATAAAATAGTTTGAGAATACATTTTCAAGGACTTCTGAGAAAGGCTTTAGTTTCTTTAATATTTTTACTAGATGCACTAAAACTGGGTGTAAGTTAAAGGAAATATTTTTTTATCTGTATGTGCTATTATTACTGTATTATTAATGTTACTTACCGTTTTCCTGTTGAATTGAAGTGGATGTTTAGTTTCCAGGCTATACTAAACAGTTATATAGAGTATTTATTTTGCAGTAGATTTCAAATATTTTATTTGCCTGGTTTTATAATTGTAGTACTGGAGTGTCAACAATGGTTTGGGTTGTTTGTGTGTTTTAGACAGCAGTTGTAGAAGTAGTTTTTCTTGTTTTTGTGTACTTGACATTTTCCTTTATTTCAAAGTGCTGTGGGTTTTTCTTATTTAATTCTTTTTGTTTTTGATCTCTACAAGTCTTGATTTGTTTTGTACTGCAAGTCAAGCAAGGTAGTGTGTTAAGATTTAATTTCCTTTTTTATCATTTCATTTTTCATAGCGGGGATAAAGAATTAAAAAAGTCTAGGAATGTTTGAAGTAAGGCATTTCCTTATCAAGAGGAAGTTGTTTAACTGGGGTTCAGTTGCACTGTCTTGAGTTAAAGATGTTTTCATGGAAGAATTTTGGGGATTTTTATTCAGCTGTACATAGTGATTTTTTGCAGATGTGCATAAATCCAAATAGTCAATTATGTGGTCTCCCTCAGTTGCTTTGTCTATCCTAGCTGTCTGTTTTATTACTTGCGTTAAAGCGAAGAGGTTTAAAATTGCTTATTCCTGTTTATTTGTTTGTGACTGTGAAGGTCTAGGCCAGCTTATATCTGCAGCACCAAGTATTAAGATGTCTTTTCTGAAATGGGTTGTTTACCAAGCGACAAATTTTTTTAATGAAATTACATGTAAAAGATACGTCTGTAGGCCAGCCTTTTTGACTACTGCACTAGTTGTATTATACATTAGATTTTAGACACAATTTGAAACATGGGGGCTTCTTACTCTATGTGGGGATAATTTGTTTAGAGGTTCTACCAGACATGATGAGGCACAGTTTTGGACCATGGGGTTTGGGGAATATTTACTTTTTATTGCTCCCCAGAGAAAGCTTATACTGTCTACTATACTAATTTGGTGGCTACATCTAGGACATTGTAAATCTTTACATGTAATTATTTTAAACTGTGATGGGTGTGGAGCTTTATAAACAGTGGGCTCACAGTGGGCTCATTACTGTTGTGATATATTATGTGGAGACTCATAATGTAGACATTGGTATGGAGAAGACAGGAGCTAAAATTGTAAGAATAAGATCAATGACACTGAAACCTTTACTCAGAGAAGGGAATCTTTTGTCAAGAGAGTTGGCATTAATAAATCTAAGAGACCAATGTGCACATTTGTTGTTGGTTGCATACTTTTGCCAGTTAATAGACTGGTAGTGAAAATCACACAGGATGATTATGTTAGGTGCAGTAGGTAGGGACTCTAACTGGTTGATGCAGAATTCATATCCGGCATACACAGGCTGGTAGTGAAAATCATCCAGGATGATTGTGTTAGGTTCAGGAGGTGGGGACTCTAGCTGGTCGATGCATACCTAGTGCAAACACAGAAGGGGTTCCATAGTTAATTACAGGATAACTTAACTGAACTTATTTATTGATATACAGGAGTTTGTGTTTTACACACACACACACACACACACACACACACACACACACACACACACACACACACACACACACACATGGACTGTAGCTTGTAATTAATATTCTGAATACCAAGGTTCATAATTCTAGTGTTTAAAACCCAGGAGACTGAATAAATCAACACTGATTCTGTCACTGTTATATCAGTGACCCAGCAGGTTGCACAGTAATCTTTGATGCTTTTAATGTCAGAAGGCTGTGTGTACCATTCCCTAGAACACACTTGTAATTATTGAACCTGAAACATAGAGGTGCAATAGTGCTTAGAAAAAACAGTTAAACCAAATGAAAAGCACTATCGTTGTAATTATATTTCAATAATGGCTTTGCAGTTTAGCATTAGAGGGGTGCTGTAGTTAAAAGATGTCCCGAAAATGAGACATTAAACTAATGTCTCATCTACTTGAGTTTGTGGCAGTTTAGGTAGATTTTAAAGATTCCATGGCACTTACTGAAACAACTAATCACATAAAATTAATTTGATTCAAGCTTTATAATTCCCAATGTTTACATTTGTCACTATTATATACACTTTTAGATCATATGTTTTTCATGTATTATGTCAAAAATGGGTCTACTTCTAATAACCGAAACGCCGATTCGCCGACAGTGAAATCACCGACGCCAGAAACCCGACAACACACAAACCCGACAACGCGAAACACCGAACACCATAACACTGACACACTACACGTAAACAACACAGTACACTACAACACATATCCACTAGCCCTAACCCAAACCCTAACCCTAAGGTCCGACACTACCGCACACTCTCCCTACCTGCACCCTAACCCTAACTCACTTACACACCCCGAACCCCAAGCTCCGACACTACCGCACTCTCCCTACCTGCACCCTAACCCTAACTCACTTACACACCCCGAACCCCAAGCTCCGACACTACCGCACACTCACCTATCACACACCCTAACCCTACATCCCTGAGTATTGCACACTTACCTGTCCGCTCCGTACTCCTAAATCCCTCACTATCGCATACTTACCAGGTCGCGCTTACACATTCCCCTTGTCGGTCTTCCGTCTGTCGGGATTCGAGCGTGTCGGTCAACTGCGTTGTCGGTCGTTTCGTGTCGGTGATTTCACTGTCGGCGAATCGGCGTTTCGGTCATTAGAAGGAGACCCGTCAAAAATACACCACAAATTCCCTTTTATCTGTATTTCTTTATACACTGCCATAGTTTTTCATTAACTCAAAAGTTTCTTTCTTAATCCATTTTTTATTATACCCAGTTTCTTTAACCATATCCTTCATACTATATATTACCCACTGTGGTGGTGCTGCAGTAGCGTTGTCACCTCACAGTAAGACGCTGTCCAGTTCGATTCTCAGCTAGAGCGTCTTCTGCGTGGAGATGTGCATGAATGGGTGTACCTTCATTGAAGGTTGTGCATCAGGGCTGGTAACTCGGCACGTAAAAATCAACTACCAATCATTAGCAGACCGGAGTTCCGCTGTGGCGACCCCTAACCGGGAAAAGCCGAAAGACACAATCAAAAAATCCTTCATACTATATATTGTATCCTCATCAAATTCTTTATTAATAAATAATAAGAGCTTATCTAATACCTTCCAATTCCTTTATATCTAATCTATTTCCTAATTCTTTCTAAAGTATCTTCACCTTTTCAAAAGGCATAAAGAATGTTGCCAAGTTTATTGCACTTTATTACATTTTATGATGTCCCACATCCTCTTTCTTGATAAATTTAAAGTTTATTTTCCCTTTTAAGGAACCACTCTTTAAAACAACCACCAAAGAATTCCCATAGTCTTCTTCTTCTACTTATCCAAAATATTTACTTTATTTTTACCCCTTCATCCCATCTATTAAGCCCGTATCCTAAATATCCTTCTCTTGGCATTTTATTATACCTACTTCTCCTTTTTCCGAATCAATAATAAAATCAGTTTTTCATTTTTTTTTATTTCCCTACCAATTTTTTTAATCTGATTATTTCATATTTCATACTCTCTTTTTCTATTTTGTATTCATCTGACTCTTCCTACAAACTTCCTTTTATTCCTCTTTCAACCATAGACCTATGCCAACGGCTGATTTTCTATCAAATTCTTCAGATACATGTTGAAAATTCAGTGAATGTAACCCTGATCTTTGGCTCAACTAAAATTTAAGTCTGATAAAGCAGAATATATACTTACTTCAAGACTGCAGAATTTTACAATATTCCAGTATTCTGAGGTACACTGATCAAGATGTTAATATATGTAAGAAACAGGGGAGCCATATCAGTGGATTTAAAGGTAACCCCCTGCAAAAGCATGTTAAATGTAGGAGAAAGTTTTAGAATCCATGTTGTTCCCAGACTCATTTTAACTTTTACAATATAAAGACGCTTAGTATCAAGTATTACACTTCTAAAATAAACCCAAATTCCTTATTTAATCTAGCAAAAAAAAGGCAAACAAAACACTACTGGCTGAAACATCTTCATTCCCTTTCTTCCTCCTTCTATATAGTACAACTCATCTTATCAGGTTGAGTCTTCTCAGATTGTTCAGGAAAGGAACTTCTTACAATTCTTTTTTTATTCTTTGTGGATCATTATATAGCCCACTCATGTAATTATCTATCCCAATCGAAACTATTTTCACCCACCTAAAGTTCTTGGCTAATGTCATATCATGATGAGAACATGAATCTGCTGTTCTATTCATGTTATCCTGCACTGTCCTCTGCTCTTCTAAATCAGATTTTTTTCCTTCAGATTATATTCCTAATATATGCATCTTATCTAAATGCAGTTTTACCACCATTATGTCTTTCTTTTTTACAACCAAGCCACAGCATCTATGCTTGTTAATATTGTAGATACCATATATTTTAATACAACTTCCCTTCTACTTGTTCTTTTCCAATTTTCCTTGCATTTACTATCTAATTTATGCAACATACCTAAAGTAACGGGCTAAGAAGACAACCTTACATAATTCATTTCTTCACATTGACTGACTTTCCTATAAACTCATTTATTATTTGCCTTATTATCAAATGACTATATATTTTTATTAATCCTCTTGACTATAACCTGTCTATCTACATTTCTTGCAAAATCTCTACTTACATGTTACACTTAAAATGATCATACTCTATTTTATTTTCAAATTCATTCCTAAGTAGCCTTATTTTCTAGCATTTATTGCTAGCAATGTTTCTGTAATAGTTCAACTTCCACTTCTTTTTCAAAATATTACACATACAACATATGTAATCTTTTTAAACAATTCTTGTTAAAATCTTACAGTCTAGCTTCATCAAAATTATTATTTCATTCAATACCCACCCACTTTATCCAGTTCTGGGATATGGAAAGGCAAAGACAATCCTTTATACTTAATGAGAGCAAGTCATAGAAACTAATCTAGATAGGTTGTACAAATAGCGCATGCATACAAACACATAGACACATGCATGCACGTGTGGACACACATACATGTGCTTATGCAAGTGCACTGTATTCTCATTCCTATCAAAATATTGTTTTAATTTCTCAGATGTTTTCACCTTCATCTTAATATCTACTTGAAGTTAAAATTCAGCAACCTGACTTCCAAGATGCTTGCACACTGATTAACAGCTTAATTTAATCTTTCTCAGTGCGAAAACAGCAACTCAGAAAAGAGGACCAATCAATTTTGTCTTTTTGGGTAAATTTCAATTACCAAGTAATTTACAGAACAGGAAAGAAAATGAATCACAAAATGTGAGAAGAAAACACTGCCTACAAATAATCCTGCAGATGTTCAACACAAAGCTGTTTGAATTCCATCTTTGGTGCAAGACATGACTTCCAGTAATATAGAGGGGAAAAAAATAAGAGAAATGTGGTCAGAGCTGATTAAAATAAACAAAACATCAAAGAAGTATATCAATCCAAACAACAAAAAGCAGGAAAAAATGAAGTAGTTTTAAACAGATATTCACATGATCTGATAAAACTGAAAATATCACAGGCTGAAATGAAGAAAAGGCTGGCTGAGTAAGAGACTGCTCAAAAACAGATGTTTCAAAAAATGGTAGAATTAGAGGACAGAGCATGTAGGGAAAACCTGAGATTTTCTGCTGTACCAGAGAAAGTGGAAGGAACAGGCTGTATTAATCTCATGAAAGCACAAATAAGCAACTAGAGTGGTAGTCCACAGCAGGAGTTGTTAACTGAAAGGGCACACTGTATGTATCCTCTAAACCTGGCTATGGGAAAGCAGCTAGAACCTCTAATAGTAAAGGTGCAATCCTACCAGCAGAAACAGTTGATTCTGACAAAACTGTTGCAAAAGGCTGAAGTACTAAAAAGTTGGAGACAGTAGAATTTTTGTGGAAAATGATTACTGACTATACACCAACAATCAGGGAATGTCGAGAAGCATGTGTGAGATGCAAGCTGCTGTATCCAGCTATCTTCTGAACATTTTTTCTGGAGAGTCAAAGTCATTTTTTATTGCAGAACATGCTAAGGAAAAATACAAAAGTTTGTCCAACAAAAGGTGAGCTATCAAACAGAAGGAGATTCTGCTTCTTATTGTTCTGATAATAAAGCTCATAGAGAAACTATGCCAGTGAAACATTTTCCAATGTTCCAAAGGAAATGCTTGAGCAAAGTTGAGGACTAGAAGAACCAGGAGTACATTGGAAACCAGAGACAGGAACTGGAAGATGGACATCAACAGGAAGAAAATCAGCAACTCAGAAATTAATGAATAAATGTGGGATAGCAAAACATCAATCACATTTGTGAAATATGGAGGGATATGAAAACTTCTTTGACTTTGCTAAGCTTGTAGGGGACTCCAAAGCATATGCCCTAATTCATGTCATAAATGTTTGGAAAAACATTAAGAAGAGGGGAAGAGAAAGAAAAGAAGTAGCTGTAAGTAAAACAGCTTTTGTTCTTAACAGTATTTTTATAGGGTCTATAATATATTCTCAAAAGCTGACAATGTTGAATCTGACATTGTTGGCACGAGAATATCAAAAGCTCAGAATCTCAAGCGTGTAAACGGAAAACTACGTAAGGGGAGATTTCCATTTACTGCAATGTAGTGCGGTCTCGGAGTTGGTATATTTAAGTAGCGAGGGGTGTGGAGGGTGCAGCCTCCCCATGTGGGGGTTGCAGGGGGGCTTGCCCCCCCTGCTTAAACCCATTAGGGTAAACATTTAAAGTTTAGATTTTTTTTTTTCATTTTCAAAGTTATGGAACTTCGACAATATGGTGTCGACCATAATGTATTTGATGTTCAGTAACTTCAATGTTATAATATAGACCCTTTTTATAAAACATGACATATACTGCATGTTATAAGTAAAGCATTTTTTGTTATTTTTCTGTGTAATAGAGATACTAAAGTAAATAGGTGCCATTTTTCCTTCTTTCTTTCTTCCTTCCTTCTTATTTACTTTTATGAAATGTAGGCACTGCAATTTAAATAGAGAAGAATATCTGGACAAAAGAGCTTGACACAAGCAAAACTGATATGCTTTTTCTTACCTTTGCCTAGGGGAATAACTGGAGTAAGGCTATTGGCTTGATCTAACAACCAGTTTTAATGGGAAACAAATAAAAAGAACACTGAATATAATGAAAAAAATTGCTGCAGCAAATAAATGCTCACATTGAAACATGAGAAGCTTGTAGCTGAAGGCAACTGTGTATATGGTTCTCATGTTTCTATAGAGACAAGCTGATAAGGGGAATAAAACAGAATACTTTTTTTTCTTTCTACATCTGAGAGAAGAATATAGTTAAGATAAAAGAAGACAGCACTTGGTGTAAGTAGAAGCACAGACTGTACCACACTTCTTAGCATGGATAACCTTTATTATAGGTCATTTCAAACCTGTGAGTGTAGCTGTCAATCTGGGACAACTGTTCCTATTAGGAGGTTTATTTAAAGATGTACATAGTTTTGTGTGTTTTTTTTAAGCTAACAGGTTATAGGGATGTCCTGGGGTGTGTGTTTTTTATTTGTTTTGTTTGAGGGTTTTCATTAAAACAAAAAGTCTTGCAATATATGAGATAGGTTCAAGTGGCTATAACAAGAAAGAACTATACAAATGTTCAGCCTGCCAAGCATTAGTGTATGCATGTAACACAAAAGCTGAAACTAGTCATCTAAAAAAGCTGTTATACAAAACAAGTGGGAATGACAACTTCTTATAATGACAACAGTTTTCATATTATCTTTAAATGTGAATGGTTTCACAGGTATATACAAAACAAGAAAGAATAGTGAACTATATTAAAAATGCAGAGTGCAAATAATTATGCTACAGGAGACGCATTTGGAAAGAACACAGCAGGTGAATTTGATAAAGAAAGGATTTCAGGTTGTTTATTCAGCACAATATATGGGACAAAGGGAAAGAGGAGTACTTATGGTAATTGCTGGAGGCTCTCCAATAGTGACAGAAGAGGGACAAATATTAATGGTAGATTTGTAGTAGTAAGGGGTTACTTTCAAAGGAGTAGGATTATGCTGGCATGTATTTATATTTAACCTAAAACTGCTACAGTGAAGTTTAAGAAAATTTTGAGAGAACTAATCAGTTTTCAGCAGAGAATATCACTTATAGGTGGGGACTGGAATTTGATTTACAACAGTGAGGATGCATCTGAGGGGCCTAAAAGGGAAAATATAACAAAAGAAGGTAGATCTTTGAGGACATTTATATGAATGTTTGGTATGGAACATGTGAATTCAGTAATAGGGAGCTCGGAGAGAATTTACATATTACTCCCCAAGGTACAAAAACTGGGCTAGGTTAGAAATTCGATTTCACAGGAAGATATGCATTTAATTGAAAGTTTTGATACACATCCAATAACTAGTTCAGATCACATGACAATAATAACTAGAATAAAAATGCAGGCTAATGAAATAAAAATGAGACACTGGCACTTCCCCACATATCTGTTAAACAGAGAGAATTTTAAGGAATGCGTAGTGGAAATTATTCGGGAGATATTAAGAAAGATAGGCATTTCTTCAGAAAATATAGCAAGGGAGTTGCATAAAGAGAAAGTGGAGTTTAAAAATAAGGTATGAAAATAAAAAAGAGATATAACTTGGAAATAACAAGGATTATCTAAAGGGACTAACAAACAAAGTATTACAGAATAGGGGGAATCTCACTGAACAAGAAGAGGTACAACTGCAGAATGCTAAAAAGAATAAGGGACTGTTTTTTTGATAATAACTGCACGGCACAAAACCTTTTAGCACAATGACTCAGGCAACAGAAAGTAGAAAGGGTTGTTCCCAAGCTTAGGGAGCCTATAACAAAGAAAATAACCAGTACATTCTGTACAGGTATTAGAAATATTTCAGAAAGTTTATGAAAATCTGTATGAAGCAGAGAAATGTGGAAACCAAGAAAAAACACAGATGAAAATGTTTATCAAAGAATTAAATATGCCAAGGTTAGAGGTAGATGAGGCTCAATTACTGACAGTTAGGGTAGAAGGGGATGAGATAAAAATAATTATGTATAAGCAATCTACAGAAAAGTCTCCAGGAAAAGATGGTATTCCTATGGAAGTTTGGAAATTATTAAGTAAAAAAGTTATAAAGATTTGGAAGAATTCAACAGTTTTTTAAAAGGTGAAGATACACCAACATCATCGAAGAAAGCTGTGGTGATTGTAATACCTAAAACTGGTAAAGACCCATCAGATCAAGCTTTATGTAGGCCCATTTTGATTCTAAACCATGATTATAAAGTGTTTATGTCTATAATGGCTAAAAGAATGACAAATGTGATGCCAAAACTGATAGATATGGATCAATGTGGTTTTGTGGAAGGGAAGCAAACATTTGACAACATTAATAAAACAATGACGATCCAGGTGGAAGCAGAATGTAAGAAAACACCACTGTTGTTGGTTGGACATGATGCAGAGAATGCATTTGACATAATCTGGGATTTTATGATTAGGGCAATGGAAGCATTTGCACTCCCAGATAAAATAATAAGGTTGATTAATTTTTACCTCTGATCCCTCATATATCCTCCTAAAGTGGGAGATTCCTCTCTGATAAGCTCTGAGCAGATGCACTAGGCAGGGGTGTCATCTTTTCCCTTTATTTGCTTTATATTTAGGACTACTGGCAGTGAAAATACAGGACTCATAAATTCAGGGATCTAATTGGTTTGGTAATGAAGAAAAGCTGGCTTTATTTGCAGATTATATTATTTTGTACCTGATAAAACCAGAAACAAACATTTCAGTGCTGTGGAACATTCTGAAAGTTTCAAGTCTTTTTGGGATACAAAATTAATGAAGATAAATCAAAATCAATAGCTGTAAAATATCTACCTACAGACAAATTGGTTCAGCAATACCCACATTTACAGGGACATGATGAAATGAAGTAGTTAGGAGTATGGATTAAAATACATGGGAAGAAACTAAATAAAAGATAATACAAAAACTGAGAAATTGGAAGCTCTGTTTTATGAATATGGATAGCAAGATACAAGCAGTGAAAATGTTTTAGTCCCTTTAGTTTTATACATGGGTCAGGCATATTTTTATCAACCAGAGGAGAAGTTATGGATAGCAGGTAATAAAAAGTTGAAAGATTTTATCTGGGAGGGGAAGAGGGCAACAGTCAAGTGGGATAAGTTGATCCTTCCAATAGAACAAGGTGTTTTGGGATTACAGATTTCAAAGGGTATTTCAGGGCTACAACGTTAAGGTTCTTATACAAAGCATAAGTAGAAAGCAATAACTCAAAATGGAAAGGGATGATGATGATGATGATGATGATGAAATGGGGGAAGCTCAAGAAATGAGGAGAGACTGAGATTTTGGATGCAGATACTTAAGGAGAATAATAGCCATATAGAATATTATATTCATAAAGTAGCAGAAAGTACTCTAAGAACTAAACTAATATAAGACTGGAGGAAAGAGAGTCTGCCAGTAAAGATGACTACAATTAGGGATACAGAGAACAGACAAGAGTGGCTTGGAATTTACAGGAGAAAACTGGCAAAGGAACCAAGGTACTGGGAGCAAATAATTAGAGAGGGAAAGGTAATATAATGGGATGAGGCCAAGAATTTATCTGGACTGCCTTCCTTATCAGGGACTGATATCAGAGTATAGACAAGCAGAGATGAATGGGGGATCCTAAGTGGCAGATCAGTGCTAAAGATTTTAGCTGAATTAGAACAGAAGCTGCTATTAAAAAAGGGATAATTAGTATGGCATATAAATTATTGCATGATAACCATATAAATCAATCAGAGGAGGTTTGAAAGGATTGGGGAGTGATACTGGATAAGCAATTCACAAAGAAACAATGAGAAGATACAAATATGGCTCCCAAATATGCAACAAAGTCTAGAAGATTTAGGGTCTTTGCTTGAAAGTGTTTGCATAGGTATTTTATACCCCAAGTAAACTCCAAAGAATTTTTTCCTCACATAGTTGCAAATGTTGGAGGTGTGATGGGGAAGAAAGAGGTAACTGGGAACCTATTTTTTTGGAAGTGTAATGAGTTGGCAGACTTTAAAAATTTCCTGCAGAATACTCTGCCAGAAATACTCGGTGAGCAAATTGGTGTAACTAAGAAAATGATATTTTTGAGCTGTGATACAGAATTGGAATTGTCTAGACATAGTAAGGCCTTGCTGAGCTTAATTCTGGTGGCTGCCAAAAAAAGCAATTACTAGAAAATGAAAATCAAAGTCTAAACCAATCATACTAGAAGTAGTGAATACAGTAACATCGATAAAAGAACTGGAAAAGAGATCGCTAGAAAAGGGTATGAGGAAATTACATAGAAAAAAAATGGAATTGTGGGAATAATACATGCAGAATAATGTTTTAGAGGAGGAATGAGATTTAAGGGAAGGCAGAAATTGATGTTTGACTGACAGTGTACAGAAAATTATATATGATGTATGATGTTTGCGACTGAAAAAATGCCAATATGGTTTGTTTTCATTTATTTAAACATATGATTGCCTATGTCATAAGTGATAATTCAATAAAGATGTTTCTTGTTTAAAAAAAAACATTCAGCAGTATATTTCCTTTTTTACTTTTTTAATATAATCTAAATACATCATTATTCTTTTTCTATTGTCCTCCAAGCTACTAGTTTAATTTTACTCTTTTTTTCCTTATCCAGCATAACACTACAGACAGAACATTCTTTAAATCCAAATAAACAAAACCACTCCCCATCCCCCTTAATTTCAAAACATTCCCTTTCTTACACTCATGTAGACATCATCTCCCACTGGTCAAGCGAACTAGTTGCATTTTATCTTCTTTTTCTCATTTGCTTTAAACTATCAACATCAGACATACATGCTTTTATCTTTCTTACTTTGTGTTTTATTTTCCTTTTTCTTAACTTTCTGATCTGTAGGCCTTCGATGTTTCTGCTTTTGTTTTGCCCTTCAATATCAGAATTTTGCATACTACTCTAAAGCACAAAACATTGCTTTACCATTGTCAGTAATAGCATTTGTGACAAATAAAGTGCATTGTAAACATTTTCTGTAATCTCTTCTTGCTCTCCATCAACCCCTTACACTGTCATATGATCTTCTGCCTCTTAATACACTTTGTTTAAAAAGTATAGATTTTAAGCAAGAATAAATAAGCTCCAAAATTATCTTTTGAAGGCACTGAGAATATTTAGGCCTAAACACTTTGGCTTTTAGTTGCATCCCATACTTTCCACAGCAAACTGATCACCTATGTCAGTAATGTTATTACTGCTAAAAATACTTGACATTTTCATTTTCAATTTATAGTCAATTTCATACAAAACTTTTTTTTTTCTTTTGGGAATGAACATTTCATGCTTTTCTTATTCTCCTAAGGAAAACAAAAGTTATTACCTCTGTTTCTTTCTCTCAAAAATATTAAAAAAATAGCCACCCAGCAGTGTGAAACTTGGCTATAGATGATTGTCACTGTTTGGGTAACATCCTGACCCGATGCACAAAAATGGAAAAAGAGGTTGTTGATGAATGGATGGAAGGATTCCTTTCCTAAATGAATACACATTCAAATATCTTCATCTTTCAAGCTCAGTATTTTAATCAACTGCAACCAGATAAACTACTTGTTTGAAACAGGATCTTAATTTCCTACAAAACACAGCCTTACAAAATGTATTCTAGATTTGTTATTCACTTTCTGTATTCCTGCTTTTATTACTATAGCGACTGCCATCCCTCTTGGCTGTATAATTCTGTGTACTTCATGAATTCCTGCATTGTGTCTGATATCATCCATTTATTAGTCTTGGACATTTAAACAAATGGTTTTCGTTGGTGTTATTTGTTTATTGTATCTGATGTCACACTCACATGCTTCTTGCCTTTTACTGGTGATGGCCCCAACACCACAGCAAAAGTCTCTTCTACAGCACTGTCAGCATCTAGGCATTCCACAACAATAACAGAATGTCAAGCACATTTGCCTGACAATCAAGTGAGCATCCATCTCCAGCATTATGTCAGTTAACATCCATTCTTTGTACAACAGCACAAGACTATCACATCACATCTTCATTAAGAGCCACGATCTATGACACAATTCTTCTCACTGAGAATAATTATCATCACTCTCTTGCTGTCCAGGATACATTTTTCCTGTCTAAATCAATACCAATTTGGATCATTCCAAAAAGAGACCACAAACCTAGTAGAACTAACCCAGTCAACAAAGTAAAGAATTTACTATGTATTCCCGTTATACTTCATTGACACATTGTGTTCATAGTAAAGATTTACCTTAAAAACTTAACATTTTCTTTTAGATATGTATATTTGTTTTATAATATTTCTGTTATCATATATTAATGTTTTGTTGTTAAATTTTTCAATAAAAACAGTTGAGAGAAAACTTAAAATGAATGTCAGGATCAGCTAGTCAAAACCTGTCCCCTCATTTCCTGTTACTGATTATGCTACTGGTGGCATCCAGGCTGTTCATCTTCTTACACTGATGCTGTTGTGTTTGCGGTTTGCCATCAAATTTGAATTACTTATTAATTCTTTGAAATGTTTGAGGTTTTCTATCAAGATATGAGACTCGCTTCTTTGGCAACATTGACCATTTATGTTACCAAAATGTTAGCATTTCCAAGGAATCTCAAAGCAGGATGAAACAGATGAAAATTGATAAATAGAATTGCAGGTATGCTGACTGTCTTCTGAAGCCAGACCTAGAAGGTGTGCCATCAAACAATGAAACACTGTTTTTCTTGTTAATGAGAGTAAAAAAGAAGATAGAATAAGAAAAATCTTTATTAGCACATGTGGATCTAAAACGTACAGTTTTAAGAAGAGCCTCCTTACTCAACTGAATGAAATTTTTTACATGGAAACACTAAGCTTGTTATAAAGTCATAGGTACAAAACTGAGTCTTTTTAACAGAGCTTGCTCAATATGTGGTGAAGTGTTTGAATAAGGAAAATTAGCCCAGTATTATAACTTTGGAAAGACACTGCAGCAAATGTTAAAAGACAGGAATGTTTAAGGGATTAAGGCAAGCATTTTCAAGAATGACATTGCTGAAAAAAACTAATTTCACATTGGAAAATACCTGAACGATTGCTTTATAAGTGGCAGCAGCAAATAGAATGTAAATTATATGCTTACAAGTAAGATAAACTGTGCCATATTAAGAGGTTGCATGAACAAAATTGAAAGGGTAGTAGTCTCAAGTGTTAGAAAAGCAACAAAACTAAAGCATGATATAGGCACCGTGGCCTACAGTATACAGCCTCTCAGTGCAGCTGCAGTTTAAAAAAAATATCTGGGCCATTGCAGAACTGGGCTTCCAGATAGAAGAAAAAGAAATATTTTACTGAAGCATTTGTTGAAAGAGGTAAATGAAGTTTAGTACTAACTGCTCATGTAATATTTTTGTTACTGAAGGCAGAAAAAAAGAAAGAAAGAAATAGTAGAGAGCTAGCATTTTCATTACAGAGTGCGAAAACGCAAAAAAAATTACACTGTCCAGATAGAAATGAAACAAAAATGTGCTGTAGGAATTTAACATCGGTACTCGAAACAGTGCTGCTATAATGAAATAATTGAAATTTACTTAAGAAAATAACAGTTTTTCAACTAAACAATATAACAAATAGAATACATAAGCCGTGGGAGTTCTTGATGAGAAAGTGATATGAAAGATATTTTATTAAAAAAAAAAAACGAGAAAAAAAATTATCTTCAACAACAGTTAAACATACTGGCCTGCAGATGCTGAGTAGAAGCTGGTTAAATAAAATTCATTTAAGATGATGAGAAATGAAACACATGCATTATGAAAATAAAACTCTAGAAAATAGCGTTAATCAAGCATGTAGAAATTGATATGTTCAATGGGACCACTGCTACTGTTCCTGCTTCAGTCAGTGTCAAACCTATTCTTTTTTGATCAGATTCTTCTGCACTGTACACTAAAGCAGAATAAGAAACGGACTGTATAAAGAAAACATCATAACTCACATTCAGAATAGGCTGCAGCAGTGTTATTCACTTATGGGAACATGCAGCTTGTATACCTCATGTGGAAGGCTTTATGTTGCTAGGCATAGCTCATACATAATTTTGGAAATTACTGAGACTTTCCATCAATACATCAGAGTTATGATTACAAATCTACGAAATAGTTGATTATAAATATCCAGAAATTAATGTTTATGCATAACTCTTTATCTTTTGGTATCTCATTTGCACCTGCAATACTTCGGATACAAAGTATTCTACATGTTCCAGTTTGCCAAAATGATACAATGATATATATCATCAGCATGAAGTTGCATTGCACAGGCATGCCCATACAGTAAAATGAATGGCATACACTGGGTTCTAGCTGCACACAGTACACCAAAAATCTTCTTAGGTTAGACTCTCAATGGTTTGACTTCATCAAAGGGAGACCATGCCTGTTTACTCTGTTTAACTTCTTTGATGGTGCTCATGCTCTTCGGACAGTTTATCTTGACCTAAACAAAGTGTCTAACAAGACTATGGTCAATGTTGTTGTTTGTCTTTCGGCTTTTTCCCGGTAAGGGGTCACCACAGCGGAACTCCGGTCCGCTAATGATTGGCAGTAGATTTTTTTTATGAAACACCGAGGTGCCAGCTCGATGCCCAACCTTCAATGAAGGCATGCCCATTTACGCACGCATGTCTTTCGAACGCTACCCAACCATGGGGAGAACATGCAGACTCGACACAGAAGACACTCCCAAGCCAAGCTGAGAATGGAATGGGAGAACCTCTTGCTGTGAGGTAACAACGCTACCGCTGTACCACCACGGCTACTATGGGCAATGTAAGTAAGCTAAATGCTTTAAATATAGATCCTTATATAATTAAAGGACAGAACCAAATTTTGCTTTATATAGCAGATGCCTCATGTGAAAGTACAAAGATGCTGGAGCCCAAACATGATGTAATACCTTTTATAGGACGAACATAGGTTTTGCAATTATTTCAGTTTTCATGCTAGCAAGAGCCCTTTATTGGAAGTTCATCCTGCTGCAGCCCCTCCTGCACCTGTGCCGCTAATCAAATATGGATCTCCTGGATTGCAATAAGGGCTTTATCTCCCTGTGCCATTGGAACACTCTGTAAAGTTAAGATTTTGAACTTTGGAGCAATGAGAAAGGTGTTCAGAACTGAACAGACCAAGACTGGTCTCCAGGTGCCTTCTTTCTTAGGTACAAGAAACATTCTCCTCTGATTCAGATTCATAGCAAATAGAGGAAAGGAGTTAAGAAATGTAGTCAAGGGCCTCCTCCTTAGTGCCAGTACATCTTCTTCAAAGGAAGATGGAGATATCTTCCTGGGAAGAAACTGTCTGGAAGACTGAAAAGACTGTAAAGCCCTGAACAATCCCTGAGCAAAGTTGTACCAGTATTCCAAGGAGAACCTTCAAGCTGGAAAGAGTTGAATGAAGAGATAAATGCTTAGTCCAATTGTTTTAGAAGAATCAGTCATCCAGACCTCCATTAATGATTCAGCTACTTTGTCCATTACCAAGACATAATGTACACCAACCATCTCCTTTATCGTGGCTATAATCCTGTCTTAATGGACATGTGGATTTTCTCTGCCATACTGGCTTCCCATGTAGCCTCCACTGCAAAACCAGTTAGATCAGACAGAGTCTGAGGGTTCTGAAACTACCAACAATAGAAAACTCCATTTACAAAGAGGAAGCCTCTTGAAAATTTTCTCTTCTTCTTCTTCTTTAGCTGAAGGAGGAGAGATATGGCAGAGGATTCAGAAGCTGTGGGATCACATCCCAAGACCTTTAGACAACATTTTTTTCAAAAATAAAAAAAAAATGAAGCTATTGAGCCAACTGCAAATGGTTTGTGGAGTAAAAAAACAAGCAGATTTCAGAGCACCGAACAAGCTGTGTGGTATCTTTAAAAGGTACCTGCCTAAGACAGGTAAATTTCCCCTTCTTTATAAACAAGAGCTACAATTTTATAACATTTTACACAAAAAAAGTAAAGAGCATCCCCAATGGAGTACTTATCTGCCAAAAAACTTTAGTTGCAAGCCGAACACTTATAGTGAAGCTGCTAAGAATGATGAGACACAAGAATAAGTTTACCAGTTGCAAGAAAGGTCAGAATTCTGGAACCCATATGTCCTTTTTATAAAAGCACACTTTCATTCTTAAGCAGATGCACAATGAATAAGGAAGGAACCCAAAAGCTTAAGTATAATGGCCATATGTCCATTATCCTTAACAAAACATGCCCCATATTGCTTTACGCTATTACAAGTAGTCTGATGATGAACATTCTCAATTATTCTTAATAAGTACAAAACTGCATGTCTGATTATATTTCATTGGATCAAACTAATTTTACTGCTATAGTAAGTGTTGGAATAAAATTGTTCTACTGCAGTGACTGTCAGATGGTCATAGCTGGTCATTTTCAACATCTTCCAAATATCATAAAACTACCTTTTGAATTTCTTATTATACCCATGGCATGTTTGTTATTACTTAAATTACTTGAAGGGAATATATTACATATGTAATCATTATTCAGTGAATATGAAACAACTATTCAAATATATAACTCTAAGTTAGAGCATGTCCTGGATTTAAGAATAATTCTATTTGCTATCGTAAAACACCCTGTAGGTATCTGTATAAATCATATATGACATAATTATTTATACTTAAAGTAGCTTTTACAAATAGCAAGAAATGCTGAGTAGGAAAGTACCCAACTGACATATGCCCTGTATGGTAACTATATCAGTAACTCCATTCAGAATAATATTTCCAACTCTGGCTATGTGTTCAAACTGTCTCATACTCCAATTCCAATAAACTAAAAATTCAAATAGTTACTGTACTTTTGGCATAATAATTTCTTACCAGTCACCCATTTTTGATGAGAATATATTTGATGAGAATATAGAAAAAGAAAAAGTGACCAACTTAAGTATAGCTATCTACATCTTCTCTAAAAGATGTATTTTCCTTTGACATATAGTCCACTTTGAAGTTCATTGCAACTATTTATTGTCTTGACTACGGCTGTAGCTCTCAAACTTAAAAAAATGTATTTGAAACTTGATGTAATTTCAAAACACTGTCTCCCAATGTAGTAACATATCTCAAAATAAATATACACTCATATATTGACACACATATTTACACACCACACACACACATACACACACATATATATATTATACTAATCTATCATATAGACATATATTTGTTCGCTCTTAATTACTACATTTACTTAATAGCTTTTATTCCATATGCCAGTATTTAAGCAGCTGCTTTCTGGTTTCAAAAAACCGTAATACATTTCCAGTTTTTCTGCTGCAACTGACCGGTGGAAAGATGATGACCTTCACTATGTCAAGCATTTTTATACAATCTGGTTATATGTAAGAGAAAAACATGTAAAGACAGACGTTTTTTGAATTCAGTATGCCAAACATTGTTGCACAGTATGATTACATATATAAGAATGCAATGACTAAAATACTTTTTTTAAAAAAATTATTTGTTAGATTTGAGATAGCTGACTGTATCTACTATATGTAGTAAGCTAGTTGATTGCTACATATATTTTATATATATATATATATATACACATATATATATATATATATATATATATACATATATATATATATATATATATATATATATATATATATATATATATACATATATATATATATACATATATTGATTTTTATACAACAGTCTTAAAATGTGTTTATACTCTTGTAGGACAATTACAAACAAACTGTATTGTCAAAATTCTAACTCCACTGGAGAGCATTTCATATAAGCTGCAATGCAGAAGTCATCCTGGAATCCCTTTGCTCGGCATTAGTACATTCCACATACACCACTTCATAAGATAAATTTGGGATACACTGATTGCATATGCCCGTGTTGACACACATAGCTATAGACACTTAGTTTAAGCTTTCGTGGTGAAGTAAAAGAGGGTCGAAAATACAATCATGTCTCACGACAGCAGGACACGAAATATCAGGAAGTGCAAAGATACCACGCCATTCTTATAGGACTGGGCTTTAAAAAGGACTGCCTTAGCTAAGAGAAAACAATGGTAGCTCATGCAGAAAGCATGCAAGCTGGAAGAAGACGTGTCTCTGACAATACCATCACCAATCTTGTTTGTCTTTCTGATACACAAGTGGATTCTTGTGGGAAAACTAAAGAAAGCCATAATCATCACAAGAAACATAGAAGTGCAAGAATTCAAGTCCTTTAGTCCAATATTGGTTGTTGACAGGCCAGTGGTGTAACTCAAAATAAACAGTTACCAAATCTATTTAATTATTATTAATTAAGAAATTGAAAGCATTAGTAGCAGTAATATAAATATACCTTTTTCCACTTAAGACTTGAGAAGGAGAGGGTACAAAATGAGTTAGTAGATGATAAGTAGCTTGCAGGGCTGGAGGCAACAAATATGCACAGAGAAGTTGTCTTGTAAAGAATTCCAGACTACATATTTAGCTCTCCCAGTTCCAGTGTTCTGATGAATTGCGAGAGAGAAACATACAAACATGATTTTTTACATATTTGTTCACTAAGGTAGGCAAAATCCAAAATAAGGATATCATATAGCATCAGGCAACTAGACTAACAGGATAATTCAATTATTAAAAAGGAGATAGAACTGCAAACACTCATGGAAGACAAGCAGAGATAAGATAGGATTTAAACTATCGTTAGGAAGATGATCTCTTCTGAGTCACACTGAGTTGTTTAATGTGTTATCTGACAGAGGGACAGTACAGTCAGTCTGCAAACCACCACTGGCAATCCAAATGCACATAGGTTCATAGGTTTATACTAGGCTATCTGCCCTAGGGCATTTATAAGCCTAGCCAGAGTGTGTTTGGCTTTCACCACCCATTTTAAATTAATTTTGCTATGCCCTTTTTCGAGGTTAGTATACTGTGCCTCTGTCTAACAGTGACACAGAAGTGATACCCGGGGTAAACCTATGATCTCCCATCCACTCATCAAGATTCCTCTTGAAGAGAGTCAATGAGGGACTCTGCCTAACCTGGACTGGGATTTTATTCCAGAGTGAAGGGAGCCTCTGGGTTATGAATCTGTCCCTCCAGCATGTCCTATTTATTTCAGTGCTGATAACAAGATCCAGAGGAAAATCAGTAAACACCAAAACTAGAAAACTTGTCCTTTAGAGTCCATGATAATGAGAACATATTACTCTTGGGTTTAGCAGGCTCCTTCCAATTGAAAGGTCTAGAGGTCAAACTTCAACATAGGTTGATACCAGAGGGAGACCATTTCATACCAACCTAATCCAGTTTTAAGTTCGGGTAGTATGAGAAATAGACAAATGTTTACCTTTAGATGTGAAGTACCTACAATTCTACAAAGCTTTCACTGCACATGGTATGGTCAGTTGCTGCAGAAGATGTAAAGGACATAGAGGGTGATATTATAAGAGTATAAACTGAAACCAGAGAGGTGTTCACCAGAAAAGTGGGGTTGGTATTGTTTTCTGTATCTGGGTCTCATATTCCAGCAATTTGTAAAATAATCTCTCTCTCTCTCTCTACTTGCAGATGACAAAAAATAGAAGGCAACAGACCTATTTGGAAGATTAAGTCTGCAGAAAAAAACTAAGCAGTATAAAGGAGTGGACAGGCAGGAGAATGCAACACTTTGGTGCCAAGGAGTATGAGCTGGAAGCCACTGTGCAGAATATAGGCTTGTGGCCATCATTCATAAAATGAACCACACTGCATAATGCCAGAATGGAGCAGCAGCTACAGGGACAATTTCACTGCAATACCTCAAAAGATAGAGAAGCCGTTTTGCACTTTACAGGGTGTTGGCAATACCAAACCTTGAACAGTGCATACAGTTCTAAAGACCATAAAAGGTCAGAAATGTAGGATTGCTAGAAATAGTATGGAAATGGGTTACTAGAATGCTTTCAGTGTCACATGACTCGCATGATGGGGAAAGAATACAAAGGCTTCAGTCGTGTTCAGCAAAAGAGAAAACAGACGGAGCAAGAGAGGCATTATATTGATAAATGTAGAATCATAGCCAGTCACATTGGGGTGGCAGTTTACAGGAAAACAACTATGGAAGGAAGGGCATAACAACTAGCAACCGATTACGAATAAGATAAAAATTGGCGAATACAGAAAATACTTCCTTAATGAAAGAATACTGCGGTAATGACAAACTGTCCACAGAAACATACAAGGAGCAATCAGGGGGAGCATGAAAGACTACAGTTTAGGAAGAATCTTTAGGCACAATGTAAATCTCACAGGAAGTGTACTACATACCAGTAAAAGGAAGACAAATGTGCCAGAAGACAAAAATAGGAGAAAATACCTAATATGAATAACATAAAGTTCATTCAGTCATGCATATTGACTTTAAGGTCATTCTAAGGAAGGACTTCAGCATATTAAACATTTAGTCTTTACTCTTCCTTCAAGGATTGCTAGATAGCATAAACATATGTGTGCCTGAGTCCTCTTTCATATTCTTTAATCAAGCAGCTTTTATTGCATAATGTCTGAAAAGGATACCTCAGCCTCACTTCTGTATTAGAATATCTAGTATTTTAAATATCTAGTGTGTTTTCTTCATCTGCAAGAAAAATAAGTTGTATAGTTGGCCTAAACTTCCCTCAGTTATTGGATATCTATAAGCCAGGTGGAATGTTTTAGAAATCTGCTGATGCTTAAAGAACCAGTTTTCATTTTTATGAAGCCCTAAACATAATCTGTTCTGCATATGCAACCAGGCAGTATCATAAAAGTGAAAGCATAGAATTTGCTACAAAGCCTGACATGCTCCACTCTCACATCATCGCTGCATAATATTTTCTTAGAAGTGGGGCTGGCTTTTCTTCTAACTGCTTTATTTTCTTACAGTAGTGGTGAGAAGTTTATATTGTTTGCCTGGCATTGCTCCAGCAGTTGAGCGCTCTTAATCAAAGGACTCTGAGATAACATGCCGTTCCCATCATGTCACATGTTTTCTGCATTGTTGGAATTCACATATGGCTACCTCATTCGATACCCTTAGATTCTGATGTGTTTTAGACTGATCACAGAGCAGACTCCTTCCAGGCTGTGAAATAAGACTGAAACCACATCACTGAGTAGCAGGGCGTAGCTTTCGACCTCAGCAGTGAACAGTGGCTATTTTGCACTGGCAAAAATGTACATCATACTCATTTTCACACAAAGACTGCCCCAATGTATGCTGTAATTATACTTTGTGTAAATTTATGAAGTACAAGATAATAAAAGAGATCACATGCTATTGTCCTTAAAGAATACTCATGGGTATTATGTCCTGCTGATAAAGCAAGTGGAAACTTTTTTCAGCATGAGCAAACAGTAGCTTGAAAGTAATCCTCATGTCCATGTTGGGTGGGTTATATCATTTTTATGAGGGATCAATAGCTCCATAGTTTCTGATTTAGCTAGTGTATCGATTATTGTCTGGTTAGTTGTAGGAATGAATGCCATAATCTGCTGGCAAATTCTTTTACCTCAGCGAATGAGTAAAATACTAAATGCTCCTCATTTTTTCTGTTTATGCCTTTCTTTGTTTCATGCCAGAATCATAAAAATTAAAGGAAAATATTAGCTCTCATTGACTACATATTCCATAAAATGTTCATGCCCATTTCCCCTCTATACCACCTTCTACACACCAGTTTTGTATCCTCTATAAAGGTTTTTTTTTTGTCTCTGCATGTCAGCCCTCATCTTCCCCAAAATGATCTTAGAAGAGCTAATGTTTTAGCTATGCCAGGAGTGGTCAAGCTGAAGAGAAAGCACATGTATCTGCAGATGGAAGCAGGCTATCTAGCTTGAATGGTTATATAATGTGGCCAGAGGTCTTCAAATGAATGGCAACATAGTAAAAATAATTACCGAAATGGCAAAAAAAAGCTTCACCTAATTAAATTTTAAACAGTAAATGCATTTTTGCAGGGAGGCACCCACTTGCACCTCCCCATCTCTACTAACTACATGATCCCATTTTATGTTCACACAAACTATTTATTTATTTACATTTGTTGACCGGGAGAGTCCGACTTGACACAGGTCCGTTTTCAGCGGAGGCCCGTGGAGAAAAGCTCCACATTATTATTTGCATTATACAGTTAAAAAAAACATAGCATTTAAATATAGACATTAGTCCAGTTAAGGACGCAAGACAAGAAGAAAACAGATGTAAAACAGCTGTAGAGCACAGTACAATTTTACAATATGGTGACATATACTAAACATAGTTAAAATGTAGTTGAGATTCATCAGTGAACAATTGATACAGACTGTTCTTGAGTTACATAACAGCCATTAGAAGTTGTTGCTACAAGAAGTTAGTATTATGTGGTAGGTAGCTGGGAACATGAGTAGCCAAGCTTGCTAAGAGTAGGCTGTTGATAGGGGGCTGAGAGAGGTAATGGGTGGGGGGAGTGAATGGTATTGGGGGGGGGGTTGCAAGGGCATATCTGGCAAGTTTTGAAGTGTGATTTTAGTAAGGATTTAAAGTGGGTGCAAGACGTTACAGAGGTAATTGAGGATGGGAGGGAGTTCCAGAGTTTGGCTATAGTGCAGGAGAATAATGCTTCTCCAGCAGAGTTAATGGCTCTTGTGACCTCTAGGAGGTTTTTGTGGCTGGATCTTAGTGGTCTCATGGTTATGTAGGGTTGGAGTAGATTCTGGAGAGATGGGACTTTTAGTGGTTGGTTTATTAGTTTGTGGGTGAGTGTGAGTTGGTACCATTGAAGGAGGTGGGGGAGCTCTAGCCAGCCCAGTTCTGCTAGTGAGAGACAGTGGTGAGTACGGTAGGAAGCTCCTGTGGCGAATTTGGCGATTTTGTTGTAGCAGGTTTCGAGCTTATTTAGATCACATTGTCTAAGGTTAGTAAATATTGGAGAGGCATAGAGTAGGGTAGAGATAAGATGAGAATTTGCTACCAAAATTTTAGCTGCTTTGGTAAGTAGTTGCTGATTTCTATATAATGCTCCTAGTTTTTGTGCTCTTTTTAATGGTCATGGAAATTTGAATGTCAAAGTTCAGTTTATTGCCTGTTTCTACTCCTAGTAATTTGGTGTGTTCTGTAGGATGGATGGTGGTGTTCTCTTTTGCTGTGATGTTAAAGTGAGAGCTGCCTAGGGTAAGTTTAGTGGGTTGGAAGATTAGTAATTTTGTTTTGTTTGGGTTGAGTATTAGTTGGGCATCGGATAGCCAAGTTTCAATAGAAGAAATTGCTTCCTGTGTGACTTTTTGCAGTTCTGGTAGGGAGTGGGCTGTGCAGATGATGGTTGAGTCATCTGCGTATTGTATGAGTGTGCCATGTGTTGTGGCTGAGGCTAGATTATTGGTGAAAATAGAGAAGAGTAGGAGGTCCCAGGATGGACCCTTGGGGAACTCCTATGGAGCCTGGTAGTTGGGGGAATAGGTTTTCTGCCAAACAACTGCTTGTTGGCGGTCAGATAGGTAACTCTGAAACCAGTTGATGACTGGTTGAGAGAAGGATAGGTTACTGAGAAGAGAGATGAGTTGTTTGTGTGGGACCATATCAAAAGCTTTAGAGAGGTCTAGGAAGGTAGCTGAGAAGAGAGAACCTGCATTTTTATTTTGTAGGATAGTGTTAGAGAAAGAGAGTAAGGCGGTGGTGGTGCTATGGTTAGGTTGGAAACCATGTTGTGTGTTGGAGAGGAGGTTGTTAGCAAGGAGGTGATCTGAGACTTGAGACTGAATGCATCTCTCTAGTATTTTGGAGAGTGGCGAGAGAATAGCTATGGGGCGGTAACTGGTTAGATCTGTGGAGGGGCCTCCTTTGTGTAGGGGAATTATGTGTGAGACTTTCCATAGTGTAGGAACATAACTTTCTGACAGAGATCTGTTAATCAAGAGTGATACGGGGTAGGCTAGAGCGTCAGC